>NC_052360.1:26880510-26933155 GCF_009727055.1 Benincasa hispida
TATATAATCGAATCAGTTGATATATCTTATTGTTATTAGCTATTACTATGCATAAGGTGTGAATCAAAGTAATTCATAGGACCTGATGATTTAATTAACCATAGAATTGTGTGTAATTCAATCAAATATGAGGTAAGAACTAACACTCAGGTCTGATACTATAAGATGAAACTCAAAATCCTGACCTATATGATTATTAAATGACATCATAAGCATATATAAATATTTTTACCGAAAGAATATTTCCACGTGAATTTAGAGTCTTCTTTTCTTTAGGTTTATAGAAGATTAATGTTTGTTTATATGAAATTAGGAGGAAGAAATTCTTTTGAAAATGTTTTTTGTCTTTATTAAAACGCATAAGAAATTTTTTTTTAATATTGATTATATTATATTCACGATATTACTATTCTTTTAATGGGCCGTTTGGTTGGAAGGAAAAGAAGGTGGAAATGGGAATAGGCTTACAAAGCCCATGTTTGGTTTGTGGACTTTGTTTATTTATCTTGAAAAAGCATTTTCCGGGAATCTTTTATCCACAAAAGTGAAGGAATCACATACATGTTGTGTGGGTTTTCACTTCTTTTTCTCCTTCTTACCAACATTTTCCTTCCTTCCAACAGCTCAATGTTGCCACCTATCTCTCTGGTTCAGTCTTGTTGCTGTCGTCTCTCTTTCTCTCGTTCCGCTGACACTTCCCTCCTACTACATTGCACTGATTTTTTGCTCCCCTGTTGGTACTTGCATTTTTTCAATCTCCATTTATGTCTTTTTTCTCACTTCAAAAATCAAATTAAGGCTTGTCTAATGAAATAAGCGAGAACTTGTTTTTATTATTTGTTTTTTTCCTTTCTAACAACAATAGCAGAATAACCACAAAAAAGAATTCAGCCATGGGGCAGATTGGGACTTTTCAGATGGTTGTGTGTTACCCTATGACCTTTGATTTATTGTACATGTTTTTCAACCGAGGCTTTGATCATCCATATATCTCCTTGGTCTCTGCTGAATTTTCCTTGTTTCCTGTCCGTCAAATCTCCAAAAGCACCACCTACCAAGCTTATGTCCATCAACCTTCCTAGAGGTCTCTATTTGAAGTTTCATGTATGGAAGGATTTAGAGTGGTGGGGGAGATGAGATTTTTCGGCCCTTTATTTGGGGATTATCAAATTTAGAATTGGAATTCCTTTCGGGCTAGTTACGAGGTTTTGGATTATTGCTTATTACTCACTTCTTATTCTTCTACAAAAATTTGCAAATTGTATTCTACAATCATCCTTGTTTTTCTTGCAGTTTGGTAGTGCACACGACGTGTTTATTAATTTGTTTCTTTGACAATGTCAATGATATTACACATCCTTCACCATTTATATTGAATAAAGAGTTCAATACATTTAGAAAATACAACCAAACATGGTTATCTTTAATTCCCAAACATACTACTTTCAAGCATTGTTTTTCCATGTACCAAACATAGTCATCCTTAATTCCCAACATTTTTATTCCCAGACATATAACTCTCAGGCATCCTTAATCTTGGGCATTAAAAAAACCTCAATCCAAATAGCCCCTTAGCACAATTTTCAAATGTTGTGCGGTCCCACTCCACCCGAGCTCAAATCATGGGTTGAACAAAATATCATAAAGTTTTTACTTTTATTTTTAAATAGAGATGAGACTGTTGTGAATTTGAGAGCACAATAACACAACGAAACACAAATATGGAGAAAATATAATATAATAATAATATATAATAAAATAAATAAATAACAAAAAATGGATTTCTCAATTTTCTCCATTTTTTTGGATTGATTACAAATATGTTACTTTCAAAATCCACCAAATGCCACTATTTATAGATAATTTGGCAAGTAGAAGGTGGATTACATGGACACTAATAATGTGTAATCTTGAGACATATGGACAACCCATGAGATAATGGATAAGTGACACATGACCAATGAACACTAATAATGGGCATCTACATTACACCTAATTTAACATATTTATGATACTTCCTCTTAGATGGTCATTGTATATGAAATATGTCTCGTTAAAACCTTACTAGGAAAAAACCCACTGGGAAAAAAATCCTAGTGAAGGAAAAAGAGTACATATTCCATATAATCTGATACTGTTAAAAAGTATATTTACTCTCTCTCATGGAAACATCACTTGAGATCTCTAAGTCGCTGCATTCCAATGTTGTACACCAATTTTTCAACAATTGCGGTAGGTAATGCCTTTGTAAATAAGTCTACCATATTATTTTTTGAACAAATTTATTGTATAGTGATATCGTCATTTTCTTCAAGATCATGAGTGTATAAAAGTTTAAGTGAAATATGTTTTGTTCTATCTCCTTTAATATATTCTCCTTTGATTTGGGGTATGCATGCTATGTTGTCTTCATATAATATCGTCGGAAGACTTTTACTAGAAGACAAACCACATGTTCCACGAATGTGTTGAATCATTGATCTTAGCCACGCACATTCTCAATTAGCCTCATGAATTGCAAGAATTTCAACATGATTTAAGGAAGTGGTTGTTATGGTATGTTTCACCAATCACCATGATATAGCAGTTCCTTCACGTGTGAGCAGATAATCTGTTTGAGATCTAGCTTTGTGTGAATAAGATAAATATCTAGAATCTACATAACCAACTAGATTAAAATTTAATTTATTTGAATAAAACAAATTCATGTTGAACGTTCTTTAGAGATAACGGAGTATATGCTTAATTTCGTTCCAATGTCTTTTTAATGGAGAAAACTATATCTTGTTAATAAATTTACTGAAAATGTAATATTTGGTCTTGTATTATTAGCAAGATACATAAGTGCACCAATTGCACTAAGATATGGTACTTTAGATCCAAGAAGTTCTTCATTATCATCTCGAGGTCGAAATATATTTTTCTTCACAATTAACGAACATCAATTGGAATGTTCAATGGATGTGTTTTGTCCATATAGAATATTTTTAAATTTTTTCCTGTATAAGTTGACTGATGAACAAATATCACATCTACTAAATTTTTTTTTTTCCGAGATCTTTCATCTCAAATTCTTTTTTAAGATATTCTATTGCCTTTGAAAGCTCTTCAAGAGTTCTAATTATATTTAAATCATCAACATATATAGTTATAATAACAAATCATGACTGTGATTCCTTTATAAAACACATAGACATATTGGATTCTTTTGATATCTTTCTTTCAACAAATATCCACTCAGAAAATTGTACCACATTCGTCTTGATTGTTTCAATCCATATAATGACCTATGTAACTTTATTGAATACAATTCCCGAGGATTTGATTTATATATTTCAGGTACCTTAAATTCTTCTGGGATTCTCATATAAATATCATTATCAAGAGATCCATATAAATATGTTGTAACTACATTCAAAAGAAACATGTCCAGATTTTCATACACAATCAGACCAATTAAATATCTTAGTGTAATTGCATCCACCATCGAAGAATATTTCTCCTCATAATCAATACCAGGTTTTTGTGAAAAACCTTGTGCAACTAGTCTTGCTTTTATATCGTGTGACCTCATTATTTTCATTTCTTTTTCTCACAAATACCCATTTGTATCCCATAGGTTTGACACCTTCTGGTGTTTGGACTGTTGATAAAAAAATCTGACATTTTAAAAGTGAGTTTAATTGTGTCTCGATTGCTTCTTTCCACTGAAGCCAAACTTTTCTATGTTGACATTCTTCAACAAATTTCGGTTCAAGATCCTCATTTTCAAATATAATATCAAGAGCAACATTATATGAAAAAATTTTGGAAATAACTACATGAGTTCGGTTCCATCTTTTTCCTGTCATGACATAGTTTATTGAAATCTCATTATTTTCTTTAGTTATTTCACTTTCCTCACTAGTCATGTCAAGAATTTCTTCATGGGTATTTACATCATCGACCAAGTCTTTTTTACTATTAATTAGTTTTCATTTTCGAGGATTTTTATCTTTGGAATCCACTGGTCTACCACACTTCTTGTATGTTCCAGACTCATTAGTGACAACTTCTTGTGTTGGGATATCAATTTTCGATGGAACATTTGCAGCTGGCATATGTGACTTAGTTACTATCTTTGCATCTATAAATTCATCAGATAATTTATTTGTTATATTTTGCAAATGAATTATTTTTTGAACTTCAAGTTCACATTGATCTGTATAGGGATCTAATGAGACAATAACTATGCATTTCCTGTAATTTCTTTCTCCTAATGTTGAAAATTTTTCCTCATTAAAATGAAAATCAGCAAATCTTGCAGTAAATACATCACCATTTAGGGATTCAAGATATTTGATAATTGATGTGGAATCATATCCAATATCTATTCCTAACCTCCTTTGAGGACCCATCTTAGTATGTTGTGGTAGAGCAATTGGAACATATACGACCCATCCAAAAATTCTTAGATGGAAAATATTTAGCTCATGGCCATAAGCTAATTGTAATGGCGAGTACTTATGATCAGATACTGGTCTAATACGTATAAGTGACGTTGCATGCAAAATAATATGTCCCTATACAGATGTAGGAAGCTTAGGTCTCATAAACAATGGTCTAGCAATTAACTACAAACGTTTTATGAATGATTCTGCTAAATCATTTTGTGTATGAATATGAGCAACATGATGTTTAACATTTATCCCAATTGACATACAATAATTATCAAAAGCTTGGGATGTAATTTCACCAAAATTATCAAGATGAATGATTGTATAATCAATAAATTATGCTCTTAACTTAATTATTTGAGCAAGTAATCTTGCAAATGTAAAATTTCAACTTGATAATAAGCATACATCTAACCATCCGATGGATGTGTATATTAATACCATAAAATATCTAAATGGACCACTTGGTGGGTTAATAGATCCACATAAATCACCATGGATTCATTGAAAAAATGCAAGTGATTCAGTTCCTATTTTAACTGGTGATGGTCTAATGATAATTCATTAGATTGAAGAATCTTCTAGCTCTTCAATGGATGTTCATTTGAATTCTCAATAATTATTCTCATCATTATAGACCATGGATGACCTAATCTATCATGCCAAATTGTAAATATATCTGGATTCATAAAGTTCAGATTCATTGTTGCATATGTTTCAATTACTCGTATATGAGTATAATATAATTCAGAAGATAAAGCAGGCAACTCTTCCAGTATACGTTTTTCATATGAGATAGTAGATATGATATAAAGATACTCCATATTATTCTTTCTATCAGTCTCAATATGATAATCATTACAATGTATATCTTTATAACTAAGTAGATTTCTCTCTAATTGACTAGAGAACAATGCATTGTTAAATGCAAATTTTGTTCTTTTAGGAAAAATAATATTTGCTATTCAAAATCCTTCAATTAGGCTTGCAGAACCTGATATTGTATTGATTTTTGCTTCTAGTATTGTCAGGTTGAAAAAAAAATTTCTACTTGTAAGTATTGTATGTGTAGTTGCACTGTCTACCAGACATAGATCTTATTTACTCATTTTTTAGTCATCCAACATATGAAAATTATCCAGGTTTCTTCATTAAAAGAAAATAATTACTATAAGAAAACAACATTTGGAATATATAAAGTTTAACATCTACTAAGAGGAAAAAAACATGGAGATGAATAAAAAAAAATAACATGAAATCTAGATATTTTCAAAGTCAAAAGGAAACACTTAATGTTCCATTAATCCTGTCGATTTTCTCTTCAAGAGATTCATAGAAGTCCGCCACATCCAAATTTGTCATATGGGATGAGTCAAATATGTCGTTGTCCTGGTATGCAAAATTTGCTTCAATATTTTTCTCTTTTGTCTTCAGAGATGCTTGATCTCTATCAACTAAATATGTTAACGTACGACTGGTACGTGACCAATGCCCGGTCATTTCACATCAAAAGCATTTGTTTTCAACACTTTTTGAACTCTTATCTTGTGGAGTTTTTCCTTTGTGATCATCATTTTGTGTGATTTTTTTTGACATTTGAATGATTAGAACGACCACAATGAAAATAATAATTATTTCTTCATCTGCCACGATTACAACCTCAACCACGTTTATTATTAAAATTTACAGCATTCACTTCAGGGAATGGTGTCATCCCAGTTGGTTGAAATTCATTATTTGTCATTATAACTCGTTATTCTAGTTGGCCATGAGAAGATATGAAATTAGTCCAGAATATTGTTTAAAACCTTTCTCTCGATATTGCTGCTGCAAGAGCATATCCGAGACATGAAATGTAGAAAGTGTATTCTCTAACATATCCGCATCAGTAATTTTCTCTCTCCATCACAACATTTTCAAACTGATTTTGAATAATGCGGAGTTGTAATCACTTACTGATTTGAAATCTTGTAGCCTCAAGTGCATCAACTCATAATGAGCTTTAGGAAAAATAATTGTTTTGTGATGATCATACCTCTCTTTCAAAATTTTCCACCACATACGAGGATCTTTTATTGTAAGATACTACATTTTCAATCCCTCGTGGAGATGATGATGTAAGAAAATCATAGCTTTTGCTTTGTCTTAACTGGATGTCGTATTTCCTTCTTTAATAGTCTCTCCATGATTCATAGCATCTAAGTGGATTTCAGCATCAAGTACCCATGACAAATAATTATTGTAGTTAATATCAAGGGCGAAAAATTCTAATTTTGTGAGATTTGTCATGACAGCACTTTAGGACCTACCTTTAGCGAGGAAAATGATAGGAGCTCATGTTGATAACGTGTTGTGAATTTGAGGAGCACAATGGCGCACAATGAGAACATGAATATGGAGAAATATTATATAATAATAATATATAATAAAATAAATATAAATATATAAAATAAATAAATAACAAAAAGTAAATAAAATAACAAAGAATGAATTTCTCTACTTTCTCCAATCTTTCTAGATTGACCACCACTATGTGTGTCTTTCAAAACCCACCAAATGCCACTATTTATATGCAATTTGGCAAGTATGAGGTGGGTTACATGGACACTTATACTATGTAATCTTGAGACACATGGAAAATACATTGAGTAATGGATTAAGTGACAAATGGCAAATGGACACTAATACTGGGCATCTACATTATACCTAATGTAACATATTTATAATAAAGACCACCATTTTTTTTTCAATTATTATACCTTATTTGAAGTTTTGTTTTTTTTTTGCTACTTCGTATTTTCTTTAAATAAGTATTACTAATTTCACTACTCATTAACATTTTCCACGCAATTATTTGTGACATATAAAAGAATGCTATTATCATTAAAAAAAACATTAAGGATTTTTCATCAGTTAGATTTTTCACTTTAGAAGATAATTTGATGTGCTACAAGTATTTCTACCATGCAATCAAAACATAGGGGATGAGGCAAAACTTGACTCCCTCAACTGCAGTGAGCATTCCTAGCTATATGCACTCTTCACCAAAACCATTCCCCTTTTGTCACAATTATAGTAAATTTCATCTTCCCACTTTTGTCCATTCAATATATTTCAAATTTTGGACGAATCACAAATTGCCAGGATGGCAAAATTCCCCTCTGGGTCGAGTCCCCATGGGTCCTCAACCCGATCGGGGCGAGGAATCCCCGATTTGACCGAGTACGGGGGTCAAACCAGGGATTTAATTAGGTCCCCGACTGGGAATGAGGAGGGGATCCCCGCCGTTATCCCAACCCGAACCCAATCTCTACCCCTGTCTTGATTTTTTAATTATATATATATATATATATATATATATATATATAACTACTAAAATAGTAGCTGAAAAGCTATTTGTTCAATTTTTTTAATTTTAATTTCTAATATATTAATTTTGATTTTTATTATATTTATAATTAAAAAATTAAATATTTTTTAATTGTTAATTTAAACAAATATATTTAACAATAATACTAATTTCTTACATAAAATTTACAATTTCAATGTAAATACTAAATTTAGTTAATTTTAAATAATAAAAATAATAAAATAAAAAATAAAAAGCGGGGAGTTTTTTTTTGCAGGGACCCGAATCCCTGAATGGGGATTCTCCGACCCCCCAAAACTAGGAATGAGGTAGAAACGGGGTTTAAAAAATCTCCATGAGGATGGGGATGGGGAGTGCATCCTCACCCCGTCCTAGCCCCATTTCCATCCCTACAAATTGCCACGTTGTTTACCAAATTAATGACAAATTTACAAATCATCTAATGTAGGACCAATTAAAAGCTGACATGTGTCCCATGTTGAAATTGAAGATACAAATTGGTAGATTCCGATGACGCCATTTGTTTTCATCATGACCATTGGATTGGATGATTGGTTCAATTTGATATTATGATTTGGGCTAGTATCCATTGAGCCTAAAAATAGGCTTAATTTGGCCCAAATGCCAGATTAGGCCCAAATCCAATTAAATGAGCCCAAGACCAAATCCATGGACTAACCAAGCTCACCTGAGAACTCTATAAATAAAAGAGTTCTCTTCATTTGAGAGGTCAGAAATTTTCAACTCCAGAGAGTTTAGAGAGAATTTTCCTAACAATCAAAAGACTCCTGGACTCCTGAAGTTGCACACTCCCTGAAGACACAAGTCTCCTAAAGATACAAAAACTCTTCCAAGACTTCAACTTCAAGAACATCACGCGTTTCGCTTCTTTAAGTCAAGTGTGTGCTTTCAACGGAGAGAGAATCAGAGGATCAAGTACTAGAGATCGAACCACATCGCATAAAATCAACATCAACATCAACATCAGCACAAGTTCAAATTCCACAAAGCAAGTTTCTTCAAAAACCTCGTACGAACAAATTGGCACGCCCAGTGAGACCTTTCTACCTCTCATCTCTCTCCCAACATTCAAAAAAATCAATGGCACCAAAGAAAGCTACATTCAAAGTAACTGCTGTCATGGGACCTGTTACCCGCAGTCGCTCAAAGAAGGTTACGCAAGAGTAAGAGCAAGGTTCCATCATCATGCATAACATCTTGAAACAAATGACAGAGTCTCCTAAAGGCGAGATTATCATCAAGTAAAATTCCTTGTTTCACAACTCTACTTCTACCTCCAGCAAGTCAAAGAGGGAATCATACATGGATGTGATGTCTATCATGATGGCAGATGGAAAAGAAAAATAAATTTTCTGAGGGAAGTTGAAGAGGAGTGAGATCATGAGATCGTTGCCTTAAGAGAGTAGATGCAGACTCGTGAGACTACTGAATCAAGTCAAACTCTTATTGTCAAGGCACATGACAAATGGAAGATCATGTTGCAGGACAGCCAACCGCAGCAATCAACTTCAGTCTAACAACTGCAAGATATGATCATGACCTCCATAAGAGCTCGGTATAGAGGCCCATCTCATACCTTTTTTATGTATTGCAAGTCATACACCAAGAGAATTGACAGCTTTAGGATGCTTGTTGTGTACTAATTGTTGGGGTTGATACCTTAAAGTCACGTGTCCTGTAGTTTGTAAACTGTTTGTATGAACACTTGTGATGTATAATATATGATATTTACTTCACATCTTGTTTTTTGCTCAGTTGTATGTCTTATTTACTTTACCACAAACCAATAAACATAAAATCCCTAGTTATATGTATGTAACTTAAACCTGTATGTGATGACATACAAGTGGATCATGTCTTGATTGATAGCCCAAATGGTATGTAGTATATGGATATAAGAGGGAAACCTTATCCTGGTAACGCTACGGATGCGACCCGTTTTGTGGAATGGTCATAAGTGTTGTGACTTGTCACAGATGGTCTGATCCTGATCATTCGTGTAAGGGACATACGAGTTGGGGCGTCCTATACAAGAGCTTGTATAAGACCTGACCACAAAGTGTTTACATCTCGTTATATAACACGATTCATGATAGATATTTCACTTTACTAGAATGACCATAGGTAATATGACCTCAATCCTAAGTGAGTTGGAAACTCTTGCCATTGAGAGCGGTCATTTGATTTGTATGGGTGCGAATGGCCAGGTTGTCGACTCAAACCTACCATTTTGAGAATTCGTCTGATTTGGGAGTTGGGAACTCAGCTATACAAGATGAAATTCACTTCTTCTTCGAGGCAAGGGCTAGTTGATAGATAGCTCCCTTAAGGGCTTATTTTAAGGCTTGAATGATGTGGTGCTACACACCTTTTCTTGGCTCAAGAGGTGTTCACACATAGTTGGACTATGTTGTATTGTTCATTAGAGGAATCAGTGGTACTTAAGGAGTGAGATGTAACTACAGGGGCAAAACGGTAAATTAGCCCAACTGTACTTACGAGCATCTGTGAAGAGTCATCATACTCATGATTGTTATATCCGATGGACACAAAAATATATTTATGGTGAGAAGAGTTCAGTTGTTGGTCTTTAGTGGTATCCCTGGCAGTTAACGGATGGTAGATCTCATGGCTAAAGAGTTTAGTCAGCTATTCACGTACCGTTAGAACTTTGAACCACAAGTCCATTAGGTCTCTTAGGTAGCTTGGATAAAGTCGAGAATCAATGTTTGGACCAGTTTGAAATGTTCAAATTGACAATAGGGAGTTCGATTATATATGATATAATTGGACTGGTTAATTATATATGATATAATTGACTAAATGTATAAAATACATTATTGTGGAGGGAATTATATATAAATATGATTTATATCAAGTGGAGGCGACATTACTATAGTAGATATGTGATATCAAACTATAGGGTAAGAATATAATATGGTTATATTCATTAATTATTAAATTGATTAATTATATGATAATTGGCCAAAAACCTCTCCTTGGTCGTGCGTTAGTGGGAGAATCCGAAGTCGGTTATTGTAGACAAAGAATAAAATGAAAAGTTGTTTCATTTTGCAAAAAGTTTGAAATTTTGCAATTGGTGTGAAAACATAATGATCGCTTAGCTTGAGAGCCTATACGATAGTAGCTCATTGTCTAAACGATCGCACACTAGCACCTAAACGATCGCATGCCTATCCCTAAACAAACGCTTAGCTTTCCTAAACGATCTCATAGTGTGCTGCATTTTCTAAAAGATCATTACCTTTTATTAAACGATCACTTAGTAAAACCTACACGATCATGTAACTTCTTCTAAACGATAAGCACCCTTGCTATATGATAGCTCTTTCTCTCCCACTTACTTATCGTCTACATGATCTGTCTTTTCTTCTACCTCTACCAAATTCACCAAAGACCACACTTTGGATTCTCACTCCGAGAATACCAAGGGCTCCAATTGGTGGTGTCGTCCCCATTGTTCACTTGTTCGTGACTATTTGTGTTTTTGTCGTTCGTATAGACGATTGTGTTGCCGCAGCCGACTGTTTTGCTAGGCGATAGAGTTCGAGTAGAGGTTCTTTCACTGCTTCTGAGTTTGACGTTTGAAGAGAGTATTCAATTGGTATGAGAACTTTTTCCCCTTGTATTTTAGTGTTCGAAGCATGTCGTTAATTAATGTTAATTTGCATAACTGTCTGTTGGAATGTATGTGTTATATTTCGGTCACGCTGAAATCGGAAAGATCTGAACGCGCTCATGGATGCTCTTCGTTAAAAGTTCCTTCAATTGGTATCAGAGCCAGGTTCTGATATTCCAATTTCATAGTTGCAACAAATTACATATATGTTCTTAGTGGGTGTATGTCTGCTCTGTTTAATCGTTAAATTGTTGTGGATGTGTGGATTAATGGATGTTTTCGTGGCTGTTAGCCTCGGTTTGATTTAATTCTTTTACATTTTCGGTTGATTGTAAAGGCCCCTGCGTTTTTGGGCATTATTAATCGTTATCAAGTTTTAATTCGAGGTCAGTTTGAGTCTTGAGTCGTTTGTGACGAAGATCGAAGAAAGGGTTGCAATTCTTCGAGGAAGGAGACGATCAAGGGTTGATCGGGTCGTATAGACGATAGGATAAGCAATCGCTGAGTTATCAGGTCGTGTAAATGATGGGATGCTCACGTATCATTTAATGCGCACGCGCACTAGACGATCGTTTAACTCAGCAAGCTTCATTGCTTAGTAACTGACTAAACGATCACTTAGCAACACACGGTAAATCGTTTACCTTTTGTCGCGTTAAGCGATCGCCTAGACGATCAGGCTTCACAGCCTCGTTGTCGTATAAGCGATCGTTTAGTTTTTTGTGCTTATCGTCTAGTTCACACTGGGGGATCGTTTACCTTTGGTGTTTACTACATAATGGAGTCCTCTTGGCGGTTCAAGACCCGGTTCGCTCAGTGAAAAATGTAATAGATAGGGTTATTTCATTCCCTTTTTTTTTGTAAAGGCTCATCCCGGTCTATTAATCCTTAATTTATTACATGCGATGTATGGTTTTTTATATGTCATATGGTATGCACATACAGTAAATCCCACCTTAGGTTATGCATTGGTCATGCATCATCTTTTTATTGTAAATATTATAATTTAGAGAAGTATGATTTAATTATGTAAGAGCATGCTCATGCATCATATAATATAAGAGTTATATTTATGCATGCATAAAAAGCATTGACATGCATCATCTTTATATTATAATTGTTATAGTATAAGGGTGAATGATATCATGTTTGCTTTGGTTATTACGCGTTATATAAAAGTTATGTATAGTAATGACCAGACATTGCATGAAGCATGACACATAGGTTACTTTATAAATGTTATAAACACCTTATTGTGTGCAATGGATTTTTAGTTGTTTCTTTTTAAAAGTTAAAGAGAAATTAGAACTAATAGAAATAAGAAAGACATGCATGCTCACTTAGGTTTAATTCATGGTTTTAAATGTTTAAAACTTGGATCACATAGACCTAAGATCACGGTTCTAATATGATTAGGAGCCATAAGGCTTTAATCTTTTAATCAGTTTAATAGGATTAAATTGGCTAATAAAAGGTTAAAGTGTAACAAATCTATCTATAAGGAACCTTTTGTCTAAGGCGGGTTCTGTCTAGGCTGGGATATTTAAGTTGACAGAAACATAACACCCCTACCTAGGAACTTACCTAGATAGGTGAATTAGTTAGATTTGATGCATGCATGCAAGTTAAGGACAGTCCATTAAAGTGTTTAAATGTGACTACTTGAACTTGTTCATATTTCATAGACAAATGTTGTTTTTTAGCGGGATTTAAAAAGACGACTTAGACTAAAATCAATAGCTGGATTGTCTAGGTTAATGAACCCCTAGGTAGAACATTCAGTGGGAGGTACTTGGGACATAAGATGCTTCACTTAAACTTTTCACGTTTCTCCTAAATAGCCCACACCATGAGATCTACCCTCAGCCTCGAGGCACCTTTGGCGTGTCCTCCTAATGGATAGTGTTTGCGTAGGTCAATATCAAAGTGAATGGAGATAGTGTTTATAGTAAGTGGGAGCGGGAATTGTGACAGCATATCCCTCGGTCTCTCTCATTAGGTTGAATAAAGTTACTGCACATCACCTCGAGGTACAATGGGAGTGTCCCCCTAAAGGATGGCAGTTTTGCGCGTTTCTTTATTTAATCTCCTGTAAGAGGATAAGGTAACTTAGTCTCTTGTTCTAATATACTTTTTCCCTACGGTGGGTTCATTAGGGCGGGACTCTGGCACCAAAAGTGAGGGGTCACACTTACATGGACTTGTTAAAGGTTAACAGTTCTAGACCGAAAAATGGTGGTTGTTAGTTTCAGTTCCAAGAGTTGGTTCTGCCTAATGGTTGAGAATGTCTCATACTAGCGAAGGGCATCTGATCACCCCATCGGTGATGTTTGTCCTGCCTCACTAGGGCATCATTGTAAAATAGAAGTCTTTCACTTAGGGTACTTGAAACTGGTTTGCAAAACTAATTGGTTAAAAGTGGTTTAGCAAAATCTAATAAAGTTTTGTTTGTATTTTCAGCAACACCATTTTTCAAAATGGCAACAGCCACATTAGCTTTGCTAAGCACCGAAAAATTAATTGGTGACAATTTTTCGACATGAAAACACATGATCACGACGATCCTAATCATTGAGGATCTCATGTTTGCTCTTATGAAGGTTTGTCCTCTTATTCTAGCTCCAAATGCTGCTAGAAATGTTTGGGTGGCATACGAGTGATGGACACGGGTGAATTAGAAGGTTCGAGCCTACATCTTGGCAAGTCTTTCTGAAGTCTTGGCCAAGAAACATGAGCCTATGGTCTCAGCGCATGAGATCATGGAGTCCTTGCGGGGGATTTTTGGACAACCGTCTGAACAACTTATATATGAGGCTCTTAAATATATATTCAACTCCAAAATCGAAGAAGGCACCTCTGTTCGTGAACATGTGCTTCATGATGGTCCACTTCAATATGGCAGAATTGAATAGGTCTACCATCAATGAGGACAGCCAGGTTAGCATAATCTTGCATTTTTTACCGTAAAGCTTCCTACACTTTGTTAGTAATGTGATTCTTAACAAAGTGAAATATAACCTTACAACTCTCCTCAACGAGTTGCAAACCTATCAATCTTTACTGAAATGTAAGGAGAGGAAGAAGGGTGAGGCATATATTGCTTCATCCTCTAGGACGTTCCATAGAGGTTCGACCTGAGGGACGAAGTCTGCACCTTATACTTCTAACTCTGCATAGGGGAAGAAGAAGAAAGGTGGTAAGGGAAAAGGGAAGGCACCTGCTAACCCGCCGCCTGTCGCCCCAAGAAGGCGTTCATCGGTTGAAAAGGGAAAGTGTTTCCATTACAATCAGGATGGACACTAGAAGAGGAACTATCCTTGCTATCTGAAAGAGAGGAAGGCCGCCAAGGTTAAGGGCAATGCAGATAAAGGTAAATATGATTTACTTGTACTTGAAACTTGTTTAGCGGAGAATGATGATTCTGTCTAGATAATAGATTCGGGCGCCACTAACCACGTTTGTTCTTCTTTTCAGGGGAATAGATCCTGGCGACAGCTGGAGGCTGGTGAGTTGACGATGCGAGTAGGCATCGGGCACGTCGTCTCAGCTATGGTAGNCTGGCGACAGCTGGAGGCTGGTGAGTTGACGATGCGAGTAGGCATCGGGCACGTCGTCTCAGCTATGGTAGTGGGAGTGCTCCAGTCAGATTTACAGAATAGCTTTCTAATTTAAAATGATGTATATATTATTCCCAAACATAAGAGGAACCTCATTTATGTAAAATATTTATTGCAGTGTAAATACACTATTTCTTTCAATGTGGATAAAGTGTTTATTGGTATTATTATTTGTACAGCAAATCTGGAATCATATTTATATGTGCTAAGGCCATTAACAATTAATTCCCTCCATAACACAGAATTGTTTAAAACTATCGTAACTCAAACAAAACATCGACGTATTTCTCCAAAAGAAAATGCCCATCTTTGGAATCTTTGTTTAGGGCACATCAATTTTAATAGAATTGTGAGATTAGTAAAGAATGGACTTCTAAGTGAGTTAGAAGAAAATTCTTTACCAATGTGCAAGTCTTTCCTTGAGGGTAAGATGACTAAACGAACTTTTATTGGAAAAGATTATAGAGCCAAGGAGCCTCTTGAGTTAGTACATTCTGACCTTTGTGGTTCTATGAATATGCGAGCCCGAGATAGCTATGAGTATTTTATCAATTTTATTGATGATTACTCCAGGTATGGGTATGTTTATCTTATGCAACGGAAGTCTGAATCCTTTGAAAAGTATAAAGAGTTCAAAGTTGAAGTTGAAAACGCATTGGATAGACGAATTATAACACTTCGATCGGATCGAGGTGGAGAGTTTTTGGACTCGGGATTCCAGGAATATTTGATAGATATCGAATCGTTTTCCAACTATTAGCGTCGGGTACACCTCAACATAATGGTGTAGCAGAGAGGAAAAATAGAACCTTGTTGGACATGGTTCGTTTGATGATAAGTTAAGCTTCCTTACCGAACTTGTTTTGGGTTTTTGCAGTAGAGACTGTGGTATACATACTCAACCCTGTTCCATCTAAGAGTGTTGTGAGAACACCTCTAGAGTATTGGAACGGGCGTAAAGCTAGTTTACGTCACTTGCGCATTTGGGGTTGCCTTGTACATGTGCTTAAGGCCAATCCCAAGAAGTTGGAACCACGGTCGAGGATATGCCTCTTTGTCGGCTAACCCAAAGGTACACGAGGGGGTTATTTTTATGATCAAATGGAAAATAAGGTGTTTGTTTCAACGAACGCTACTTTCCTAGAGAAGGATCATATAAGGAGCACAGTCCACGAAGTAAAGTCGTGTTGTATGAGCTTTCCAATGAAACTACTGAAACTTCAACAAGAGTTGTTGAAGGGCCTGCTACATCTTGATGGGAGTTCATCTAGTAGGTCAGTTCCACCTCAAGAATTGAAAGACCCCGACATAGTGGGAGGGTTACGAACCCGCCGGTTTGCTATCTAGCTTTCACGAAAATCCTTACTATGGTAGCAGATGGCGACATTGAGGATCCGTTGTCTTATCAGAAGGAAATGGAGAATGTTGACCGGGATGAATGGGTCAAGGCCATGGATCACAAGATGGAGTCGATGTACTTCAACTCAGTATGGGGTCTTGTAGATCAGTTTGATGGGGTAAGACCTATTAGTTCTAAATAGATCTACAAGGGCAAAAGGGGTTCTGATGGGAAGGTACAAACCTTCAAGGCTCGACTTGTGGCAAAGGGTTATACCCAGGTAGATGAAGTCGACTATGAGGAGACTTTCTTGCCTATTGCCATGTTAAAGTCGATCCACATCCTTCTGTCCATTGCAGCTTATTATAATTATGAGAACTGGCAAATGGACGTCAAGACGACTTTTCTGAATGGCAATCTTGAGGAGACCATTTACATGGTGCAACCCGAGGGGCCCAAGGTCAAGAGCAAAAAGTTTGCAAGCTGAATTGGTACATTTACTGGCTGAAACAGGCATCTAGATCTTGGAACATATGGTTTGATACTGTGATCAATTCATATGGCTTTGACCAAAACGTTGATGAACCTTGTGTATACAAGAAGATCATCAACGCTTCAGTAGTCTTCTTCGTGTTGTACGTAGACGATATACTACTCATTGGGAATGATGTAGGTCTACTGACTGCAGTTAAGAACTGGCTAGTGACCCAATTCCAAATGAAATATTTGGGAGAGGCTCAGTTTGTTTTAGGTATACATATCTTTTGGGATCGTAAGAACAAAGTGCTAGCACTGTCTCAGACATCGTACATTGACAAGATGTTGCTCAAGTACTCGATGCAGGACTCCAAGAGGGGCCTATTGCTGTTCAGACATGGAGTCACTTTGTCCATGTGTTCTCAGATGCCTCAAGAGGTTGAGGAGATGAGACGGGCCCCATATGCGTCTGCCGTTGGCAGTTTGATATACGTGATGCTCTGTACTAGTCCAGACATCTGCTACGTTGTTGGCATAGTCAGTAGGTATCAGTCTAACCCAGGCTAGGGTCACTGAACCGCAGTGAAGAACATCCTCAAGTATCTTTGGAGAACGAGGGACTACATGCTCGTGTATGGATCTTTGGGGTTGATGCCCTAAAGTCTCGTGTGCTATAGTTTGTAAATTATTTGTACGAATGCTTGTGTTGTATAATATATGATATTTAGTTCACATCATGTTTTTTGTTCAGTTGTATGTTTTATTTGATTTCTCCGCTTCATAGGTGAGAAATCATCTTATGAAGCAAGGAATGTTATTAAATTTCCCTCTCTCAATCACTAGAATGCATACCTCTATTTTTTTTAGAAATAACATGATGTATGATTTTTCTTTCTTTCTTTTTTTTTTTTTTTTTAGAGATTTGGTGTTGGCAATATTTTTTAAAGATGTCATTTGGATTGTCTGCTAATGCTACATAATATATTTTTTTTCTTATCTGAAAAATTCCTATTGATTATTATTACAAACTTTTTTCCTTTTTTGAGTGTTGTTTGCTGTTTTGGTTTATTTTCTCCTTTTCTGTCGTGCATATTTAAGAGAATATATACAGTTCTCTTTTTAGGGTTTACACTTTTGAAGAATTTGTACCGTTGTGTGATGTTGTTGGGTGCCGTCATGACAAGTTGTTTAAAGAGACATCTTCTTTGTATGTCAATCTTATGATTATGAAATTTGTTCTTTTGTCGATCTAGAGAGATTCTCAATGTCATATTGAATCGTACTACTTTATTTTGAGAAGGGTTCATATACTTAGGTGATGCTTAAGTATTCTAAATGAAGTAGTCTTTCATTTTGAAGTGGGGAAGATAGAAGTTCGAGATGAGAGAAAATCTCACACTTAGAGGGTGCCTAAGTACATAGAAGGTGAGAAGATATCACACTTAGGGGGAACCCAAGTTTCATTAAGAGTGAGTCTCGCACTTAGGGGAAGCCTTATTGTTCATTCTCTAAGTTAGGCTATTCGAGTGTCACTGTAATTATCGTTTATTTTTAAATAAGTACATTATTCTACCTCCCAGACGTAGGTAGTATTGCACCGAACTGGATTATCGAACTTTGTGTTTTGTTCTAGCTTTAGTTTTCTAGATTTATCTTTGATGTTTTTAAAATTACTATAACATCATGTATTGAACAAACTTTGAGATGTGTTAGATAACAACCTTTATTTCATTTTTTTTTCCAAAAGTTTTGAATTAATTTTCAAATCTTTTTGTTTATCCCTCTCCTTCAATACCTAAAATCACACATTATCTCTTTTGATTAAAAAGGATGTATTTTGTCCTTTTACTCTTTTCTTTTTTTAACTAATAAAAAGAATAAATGAGCAATATAATTTATAGATATTTACCATTTTTTAATAATGTTTGGTCCATAAAAATGGAACTTGTAAGGTCAAAATTACAAATCGAGCTATGCTCACATTGGCTATAAATATTAACACTGACGCTTTAAACATGTAAATACCATTTAGATTTCAGTAAAAGCAAAACATAAAATAAAACAAAACAAAAGAAATGCCCCCTTTTGGTTATTTATATAGAATTTGAAGGAGGTTATTTAAGATGGGATGGACATACAGTGAGCAGAAGTTGTGAGACTGGGCCTGATGATACCGGTGTTTTGGGCTTCTGCCCATCTTTTACAACATGTCCGGTCTTCTGATCCAGGCCTGGCCCACTAAAATCTTATTCAAATTTGAAGATTCACTTCAAATTTACAATTCACTCCTTCACATAATAAAAATGAGTGGTTTTTTTTTTCCTTGATCTCTTTGATATTTAAGTGAATTAATTAACAAACTAAAATTTAAATGATTAAAAAAGAAAGTTAAAATTTAGTCCTTATTATTAAGGAACCATAAAGACTTTTAAAACTTTCTTCCAATTATAGGGATCAAATTTTGTAATTTAATCCTTAAATTATTAAATCCATCTATTTAATATTATTAATTAATCAACCATTTATTTTTTTCTCTTATAAACTCCAACCAACATTTTTTTGTTCAAGTTCTACAAAATGAGAAGAAAGAATTATAATTTTCCACATCTTTACTAAAAGTGCATGACAACCTCACCTAAATATAGAAAATTATCTCCTCAAGCCATATGGACCAAATATCAAAAAATAAATATATTTTTTTTAATATTTTCAAATTAATCAATTAACTATTTTGTTTTTAAAAAGAAATATCATCGATTGAATCAGACTAAATTGTAAATTTCATCTCTATGATCCGAAAAAAGTTGGAATTTAGTTAAATCTTTTTAGAAAATATATATTTTTTAAATTTAGTAAAACAAAGGTAGATAGTAGAAAATTGAAACTTATACGTCTCAATTCTTGTCGAGTTATCTTCATGTTCAAAAGTAAAATTCTCCCAGCAGGCCATTTTATTACTATTTTCTTATTTTTCTTATTTTTGTTGCTTATTACTATTCTCCAAGCTTATACTATTTTCTTATTTTTATTTCAACAATTTTATTACTATTTAATTTTTTTTTTGGAAATGAGTAATTACAATTTATAGCAACATTTGCTTTTCTTGAATCCTCTATAATTGTTATCTAAAACAAGAAAAAGAATCCTCAATCATTGTGATATTCCTCTTCGTAAGCTTCCCTGAACACTTATTTTTGTCTGAATTTTTCGTGGTTTGTTTTTTCCCTATCTCCATCTTCAGCCCGATTGAAGCTTCCGGGATTTTCTTCTTCGGTGAGTATTCTCTCTGACTTATATTTACCTTCTTCTCTATTTCATCGAACAGTTTCTGATTAGTTTAGTTGCTTTCAATTTTGCTTATAATTTGAGGAAACCACATTTGATCTTTCAACGAAACTTCTAATTTTCTCTAGCTGATTAGCTCTAAAATCCACTCCCATGTCCTGTTCTTGACTTCTGGTTGTTTTAGCTTTCAGATTTTGATTATATATCTTCCAATTTCTCTTTGATTCATCGCAGAAACAGACAACTGGTGGTTCTAATAATTACCCAAAATCGAGATGGCTGATTACTTTAGTGTCCTAGTAGATCGAAATGGAGTGAGGTCGAGTAGTGAAGATCTGCTTACCGCGATTATGCCATTAATGAAGCTTCTCTCCCTCACAGCAATAGGTTTATTACTTTCCCACCCAAAAATCCAAATGATCCCAAGAGAAACCCTAAGGCTCCTAAGCAAACTTGTTTTTGCCCTGTTCTTGCCCTGTCTAATCTTCACCTATCTGGGTGAGAGCATTACGCTTGAGAATATTGCTAAATGGTGGTTTATCCCTGTAAATGTTTTGATTAGTACTGGAATTGGATGTCTTCTAGGGTTCTTGGTAGTGATTCTATGTCGTCCTCCTCCTCCGTTAGTTCGATTCACCATCATCTCGACCGCGTTTGGTAACACCGGGAATCTTCCCCTTGCCATTGTTAGTTCTGTCTGCCATACTGCTGATAACCCTTTTGGGAAACATTGTCACTCAAGAGGGGTTTCTTATGTTTCCTTTTGCCAGTGGGTTTCTGTTATTCTAGCTTATACTCTTGTGTATCATATGATGGAGCCTCCATTGGAATTTTATGAGATTGTTGAGGAAGGCACTGAGATTGAAGAATTGGTTGAAACTAATGATAATGATGTAAGTAAGCCACTTCTTATGGAAGCCGAATGGCCCGGGATTGAAGAAAAAGAAACCGAGCATTGTAAAGCACCCTTCATTGCTAGGATCTTCAATAGCATTTCAAATGTTTCTCAATCTTCATTTCCTGATCTTGATCACTCTAGAGATAGTAGTAGTACTCCTACATACCCCGAATCCATTAGGTGTTTGGCTGAACCAAGAGTTGTGAGGAAAATAAGAATTGTAGCTGAACAAACTCCTATACAGCATATTCTGCAGCCCCCAACCATTGCTTCTTTGTTAGCCATCATTGTTGGGTTAGTACCTCAAATCAAAGCATTCTTCTTTGGCGCTGACGCTCCGCTATTATTCATCTCCAATAGTTTAGAAATTTTTGCTGGTGCAATGGTGCCTTTCGTAATGCTAATCTTGGGTGGCATGCTTGCCGAAGGGCCTAATGAATCATCTACACTCGGCCTACGTACTACAATCGGCATATGCATTGCAAGACTTTTGGTCCTTCCTGTATTAGGAATCGGGATTGTCGTAGCTGCCGATAAACTGAACTTTCTAGTTCATGGTGATCCAATGTACAAATTTGTGCTTCTATTGCAGTACACAACACCAACTGCCATTTTGTTAGGAGCACTTGCCAGCTTGAGGGGATATGCAGTTAGAGAGGCCTCAGCTCTACTGTTTTGGGAACATGTTTTTGCCCTCCTCTCCCTCTCTCTTTATATCTTTGTTTACTTTAAGGCTGTGATATAAGGATAGTTCTGCTACGAACTGTACGAGTTATATCAAAGGCTGTTTCATTCTAAGGAAATAATTCTCTTCCTTCTCTGTTGTATGATGCTCAATTACTGGTTGCTTGTATAGCTTGGGTTACAAACTTGTGGTATGTGAATTTGTTTAATCTAAGCTACAAAATGTAGTATGAATTGAATTTTTATACGTCACTTTGTAGGTTATATATTAAAATTTCTAGACCTGTGTGAGCTAATTGGGTTCTTAATATCTCTCTTTAGTGGTATGAGTTTAGAACTGAGTTATCAGATTAATTAATACATCTTCACTTTGACATAATCTATTCACACTATTAAGAATTTGAAATTGGAGATGATGCGATTCTTTTTCCCTTTTCAATTTAGCAGTGAGGATGAGAATGTTAGGTTCCTACCCCTATACTCAGTACAATCCAACAATATAACCACCACGGTAATAACCAGCAAAACAGAGCAACTAGGGGTGTTCAAAAAATCCGATATCCCGAAAAAATCAATCAACCTAACCCAACTCGTGCAGTTTGGGTTGGGTTATCAACTTATTTGGGTTGGGTTGGGTTCAAATAAATGAAAATTTTATGAGTTGGGTTGGTTATGAGTTCACCTAATATAACCCAAATTAATCCGAACTAATCCGAATTTATTATTAACTTTAAAATATATTTTTTTATTACTTATAACACAATTATTTATACATATATTGATTTTAGTTTTATTTAATTCTAATATTTTTTTAATAATTTATTCTTCAACAATTCTTAAAAGTAGTTTTTTACACTTTTTTATTATATAAATTGAAATTGAGTTGTTAATCTTCATTCAATATATGAAAATAATTAAATTGGATTTTTACATATTTATGTTTTGCTTCTTTTCATAACAAAATTTTAAGTAAATGGACTGATTAACCCGAATCAATCCAACCCAAATATTTCATGGTTGAGTTGGGTTGAGTTCATTTTTTAATAAGAGTTATTTGGATTGAAGAAATTTACAACTCGAACAATTGGGTTGGGTCTAAAAAGTCTTTCAACCCAATCTAACCCAACCCATGAACACCCCTAAGAGCAACAATCTCTATCACAAGATCCATTAATAACAGAGAATAATCAAAAGCTTACACTGAAAACAAAAAGTATAACAATGGAATAAAACAAGGATAACAATGAAAGAAGGATAATAATGAGAGCAGAAGAACTAGCCAATTCGAGAGGGCTAGAAACCTCTCATTCAAAAGTTGTTGTAGCTTTTCCCAAAATGTTCCATGCTTTCCCTCAGCCTCCCTCCATTCTATTTATAGCCTAGCTTAATGGTCCTCCCCTTGTATCATCTCTTTCCTCACAGTTATTTCCTCCCACAATCTTTGGTGTAATTCCTCTTATAGGTGTGTATGATTGGAGGCTTAACAATACCACCCTCCTCAAAACACAGCTTGTCCTCAAGGTGGGGTTGAGGAAATTGTTCCTTCATTAAATACACCAACTCCCATGTTACTTCACTCTCCGACAATCCTTTCCATTTCACTAGCCATTCATTCGCAACCAATTCCCTGTTCCAACATATTCTCAGAATGAATTCAAGAACCACCTGCAGCTTCCACTCTTCAGTTAATGCTGGGATGTTGTTGCACTTTGATCTGCTCACCCAATTTCTTCTTTAACTGGGATATATGAAACACGTGGTGTATCTTTGCCTCAAGTGGTATTCTAGCTTGTATGCCACCTCTCCAATCTGCTCCAACACACGATAAGGACCAGTGAATTTTGGGGCTAATTTCTCACATCGTTTCCTTGCTAAAGAGCATTGTCAATAAGGCCAGAGTTTCAACAACACTTCATCTCCTACTTCAAATTGTAATTCTCTCCAATTCAAATCAGCTTGCTTCTTCATTTGGTTCTTTGCCACTACTAGGTGGTCTTTCAAGGCATTCAAAGTTGTATCCCTTGCCATTAGTTGTTGCTCCACTAAATCATTTGACGTCTTTTTCTCCTTGGATGATACTAATGGTGGGGGTTTTCTTCCAAACACTGCCTGATATGGAGTGGATTTGATTGAAGAATGGAAAGTGGAATAAAGGTTAAGTAAGGAATCCACTTACGCCATTTTGATGGTTGCTTATTACAAAAACACCTCAAATAAGTCTCTAAACATCGGTTTACCCTTTCAGTTTGGCCATCTATTTGAGGGTGAAATGTTGTGCTCCTCCTCAATACCATTCCCATCATGGAAAATAATTCCTTCCAGAAATGGATAAGAAAAATCTTATTTCGATCTGTCACTATTGATTTTGGAACTTCGTGATGTTGCACCACCTCTTAGATGAAAACCTCTGCCACTTGCTTAGCCGAAAAAGGATGTTTCAAATGCACAAAGTGAGCATACATACTAAGTCTGTCTACTACCACCATGATTGAATTGAATCCTTCTAACTTGGGTAATCCTTCCACAAAATCCATAATGAGGTCATCCCAAATCTGTTCTGGAATGAGTAATGGTTGTAACAACCCAGCTGGTTTCCTAGCTTCTGTCTTGTTTCGTTGGCAAGTTTCACAATGCTCCACATATCTTTTGACATCGGCCTTCATTCCTTGCCAGACTAATTCCTTGGACATTCTATTATAGGTTCAAAGAAAACTTGAATGTCCTCTCAACATAAAATCATGAAAGGTGTGCAAAAGTGAGGGTATTAAGGTGGACTGTTTCGAGAGCACCAACCTTCCTTTATAGAGCAAGTTCCCGTGAATCCAATGATAATTTGGTTTTCCTTCAGGATCTTCCTGTAGTTTCGCTATAATAGCCTACTGGTCATCATCTTCCTGAACCTCTTTTAGAACTAGATCTACGTCCAACAATGTTGGAGTAGTTAACACCATCAATTCCTCCGTAAGAGGTAATCAAGATAATGCATCGACAACTTTGTTCATAAGATCGGGTTGATACAAGATTTCAAAATCATATCCCATTAACTTGGTTAACCACTTCTGAAATTGAGGTTGCACCTCTCTTTGCTCAATTAGGAATTTCAACACCTTTTGATCTGACACCACAATGAACTTATTGACCAATTGGTAATGTCTCCATAGAACTACCACCATTAATTCACGTTCATAGATGAATTTCTCTTGTGCTCGAAGAGATAGTTTTTGGCTGAAGAATGCAATTGGTCTTGAGTTTTGAGTAAGAATGGCCCCTAGCTTAAACCCAGACGCATCTGTTTCTATTATGAAGGGGAGTGAAAAATCTGGTAAGGCTAACACCGGTATGGTTGACATGGCTTGTTTCAATTCCTTGAATGCTTGGTTGGTCTGATCATTCCAATGGAAGGCGTTTTTCTGAAGTAATTGGGTCAGGGGCACTGCAATCTGCCCATATTTCTGCACAAACCTCTGATAGTATCCCGTAAGGCCGAGAAAACCTCATAGTTTTATTACACTGGTTGGTCGGGGCCATTGTATAATTGCCTTCACCTTATCTCCGTTAGCTTCCACCCCCTCCTGTGAGACCCAATGGCCTAGATATTGAATTCTGGGCTGATAGAATGTGCACTTCTTTTTGTTCGCAAAGAATTTACAATCCCTCAAGACATTGAAGACCACGGCTAAATGAGTTTCATGGGTGGTAATATTGAGGCTATAGATTAGAATGTCTTTGAAGAAAACCAATATGAATCTTCTGAGAAATAGCCTGAAGATTTGGTTCATTAGTGATTGAAAAGTTGTCGGTTCGTTCGTCAATCCGGAAAGCATTACTAGAAACTCATAGTGCCCTTCATGTGTCCGGAAGACATTCTTCTCTACGTCCCTTTCCTTCATTCGAATTTGGTGATACCTGGATCTTAGATCCAATTTTGAATATACTGTCGAACCGTAGAGCTCATCAAGTAGTTCCTTAATAATCGGAATGGAAAATTTGTTCACGATAGTAATCTAGTTTAACTTCCGGTAATCAACACAGAATCTCCATCCTCCATCTTTCTTCTTTACCGGTAAAACCGGGCTCGAGTAGGGGTTACGACTTGGTCTTATAATCCCTGCATTTAGCATTTCATCGAGTTTTTTGATTTCTTCCTTCTGATGGTGCCTATATTTGTAGGGTCTTACATTAACTGGGGGTTGTCCTTCCTATATGATGATATGATGATCCATATCCCTTTTTGGGGGAAGTTCTGTTGGTGTTCTGAATATATCTGTGCTTTTCTCAAGTAGATATTGAATCATCACTGGCAGTGTCTATTCCTCACGATCTTTATTTTCTTCAAACACTTCTCGATTATCTGTTATCTCTACATTCTAAAACTCAATCAAGAATCCTTGATCTTCTTCCTCCCAAACTTTAGCTAAAGCCTTCAACGATATTTCTGAATGGGTCAGAGAAGGGTCTCCTCTCAAGGTCACGATTTGGTCTTCCTCGGTAAAACTCATTTTCAGCAATGGCCAATGAACCCCCATAAACCCCGTGGTACAGAGCCACTGCATTCCCAACACTACATCCATCTTTCCCAGATCTATCGGAAGGAAATCAGCTGTGATAACCAATCCTTGAAGTTTTAATATAATTGATTTACATACCCTCTTACCTCGTACTGTGTCACCATTTCCTATCACCACCTTATACTTACCTGTAGGTGTTATGGACAGCTTCATCTCATCAATTAATTTTTGGTGAATGAAGTTATGAGTTGCTCCACAATCAATTAAGATGATCACATCTTTTTCTCCCACGACCCTTCTCAATTTCATCGTCCCCTGATTTGAGAATCCCATCATCGATCATAACGAGACCTCCACGTTTTCAATTACTTCAACTGAATTCAACTTAGGTCCTTCTAGGGCTTCTTCGCCCCAAGATTCGTCCCCTAAGTCGTCCTCATTCGTAATAAATAATATTAACTCCCGATTCTCCCTAACCTTACAACGATGGCTGGCATAGTACTTCTTATTACAATGAAAGCAGAGCCCCTTCTCCAATCGTTCCTAGTACTCACTATCGGAAAGTTGTTTCATCGAAGGGTATTTTTCACCGCGTTTCCCTTGACAGTAATGGTTATTTGCTTGGACGCTCCTGTTTCCGTTCCCTCAGTTTTCCCATTCCAATATTAACTTTGTTCCCCGATTGGGCCTCTCTTTTCTCCGCATTAATACCCAACTCGGTAAGAGCCAACAACTTAAGGGCCATGTTTCGATCGCTGATGAGTTGGGCCTCCCTCATGTTGGCGTCCAAGCCCATTAGATGACGACTAATCACTTCGGCTCTAATTGACGGCTCTAGCCCATTTAGAAAAGCTCCGACGAGAACATCCTCTGCCATCTCCAATAACGACGCAGAATAGGTGAAAAACTTCTTAACGTAATCCGCATAGTTGTCATCCTACTTGATTCTTAGTAATCTGGCTCCGAAGCTTCCTTGGGTTGTGGGTCAATAGTGTTCAAACATTCTTTGTTTTAGTGCTTCCCAAGTATCGATTGATTTTCGATTATGGCTCTACTTGAACCAGTCTACCTCGTCAGGTGCAAAGCTCACCACGACTACCTTCACTTTTTCCAGATCGTTGAGTTCATGGATTTCAAAATAGTGTTCGGCTCTATAAACCCAGGATTCCATATTCTCTCCATTAAAGATCAACATCTCTAAACGTTTGTATTTACTCTTGTCCGCACCTTCGATCTCCTGAGTCTGAGTCGATTCCACTTCTTCCATTTTCCCTTTCAACTTGATTCAAGATCCGTCCGCCATGCCTGATTCTTCGTTCTTCTTAGTGATTACTCTCTCTAACGTCTTCCAATAACTTTTCCACACTCTTGCAAAGGCCCATCATCAGGTTCTTCATCCTCGCAGCCTCCTTCTCGGTAGCTTTTACCTGTTCTTCAATATGCTTTTGTGCCATTTGTCTTGTTCACCCCAGGATTGTAACGGCTCTATACCAATTTGTTAGGTTCCTACCCTCTGTACTCAGTACAATCCAACAATTCAACAACCACAGTAATAACCAGCAAAACAGAGCAACAATCTATGTCACAAGATCTATTAATAATAGAGAATAATCAAAAGCTTACACTGAAAACAAAGAGCATAACAATGGAATAAAAGAAGGTCAACAATGAGAGCAGAAGAACTAGCCAATTCGAGAGGGCTAGAAATCTCTCCTTCAAAAACTGTAGTAGCTTTTTCCAAAATGTTCTCTGCTTTCCCTCAGCCTCCCTCCATTCTGTTTATAGCCCAGCTTAGTGATCCCCTATTGTATCAACTTTTTCCTCACGGTTATTTCCTCCTCCCACAATCTTTGGTGTAATTCCTCTTCTATACCCTTCCTTTTATAGGTGTATATAATTGGAGGCTTAACAGAGAATTTGGAAACAATTTCTCTTAGAAAAATTCTCTTGCTTTTATTACAATATTATATATGAAGTCTAGATAGAGGGACACATGAATTTGGTAAAAGAAATGATTAGAAAATTGATGGGTTTTACTTATACCATCAAAGTGTTAGCTTTCATGGTTTAAATAATACCCTATGTTTTTTAATGATAAACTTATATTTATGGATGGTTTTAAGGTTCATATGTTCCTACTTTTTTTTCAATATTCTTGCCCTTTTTTCCTCTCTCCTTGATGATTCTCAACTGCATTTTTTCTGTTCTTTCTCTTCCTCTGCTTTTATAACTATAGAAGGAAGGAATGAAATGGTATTCAAAAGAAATGATATTTGTAACTTATTAAAAATTAAAAAGGGTAATAAAGTCTAAATATATTTATCAAAGATCCTTGTTTCTTAAAATGTTATGTTATAGATTATAGATATGAGTGGTGAAATACTAACTTCGGTTGATAATGATTCACTAGTCAAAGAAAAAGAAAAATTCTAACATTAGAGTAGTACCTACTATTTTCAAAGAAAATTTCTGAAGTAATATATTATTTTATTTTATGGACTCTTAAGATGTGAGTAAGGTTGCATTTGGATCTCTAAGATCTCGAAGTATATTTCCCCTTAATTCTTACAATGGTTTTCATCTTTCTTAAATAAAAATGTTGAATTTTTAGTAAAATTCCATAACCAAAAATAAGTTTTTAGACACTATTTTTTTGTATTTAAATTTAGCTTGGTTTTTTAAAACATTGGTAGAAAGTAGAAACAAAGTAAGAAATTTAGAAGTGAATTAGGTGTTCATAGACTAAAAACTAAATAACAAATACCAAATGGTTGTCGAAAGAGTCTGAATTTTTCAAAATTTGGCTTGATTTTTTAAACTATTGGTAAAAAGTAGATAACAAAGGAAGAAATTTGGAGATGGAAGTAGTGTTTATAGGTTTAATTTTAAAAAACAAAAAATTAGAAACAAAATGGTTACCAAATGCGTCCTTAATTCTTGAGATTTAGATTTAGTATTATTTTGGTCTCTTCATTTATCAATAGAAGCTAACATGACAATATTTTTTTACTTAAAAATGTACTTTTATTTTTAAAATAACTTTTTATCATTTTTATAATAAAACTTTTTACTTTGTCTAGAAATGTTCTCTTTCCCTCTCTTTTTTCTTCCTCCCCCTACTCATCCTCCTCCTCCTTCCTCTTCAATGGTTGTTGACAATCATTATTCCCTCCTTGTTGGTAACTGCTAGTATTTTATTATTGTGTTTCATTTTCCTCTTCCTACTGTTCTCGTCTTCGTTTTTTCTCTTTTCTTTTCTTCTCATATATACAAAAAACAAAACAAAAAAAATGAACAGTGGAATGGCCAATAGTTGTTGTTTTTCTCTTTTTGAATATAAGAGGAAGAAAGGTCAAAAGAGAGGAGGAAGAGAAAAGAGAGAAGAAAAAGGCAAAAAGAGAAAATGAAAAAAATATATGTATATTACAGTCGTCGGCGACCGCTAATATGAAAAAGAAGATGAAAGAAAAAAATGGAGAAGAGGAAGAGATGAAAAAGAAATGGGAAGAGAAGGAAAGAGTGAAAAAAATTTAATTTTTTTTAATTATAAAAACTATAAAAATATGTTTTTAATTTAAAAAATAAAGAAAAAAACCATTTTAATTAAAAAAAAAATAGGTGTCACATCAGCTATTCCGTGCAAATTTAACAGAGAGACCAACTATATTTTTAGGACTAATGGTGAATTTTTTTTCAATAACAAACCATACTATTTTAGAAGGAAAGATATTAAGTTCCTCGTATATAGATATCTTTTTCAAAAACCATGGAGGTATCTAGTGCACATTGACAATGTTATAGATAGTGCATTATAGCATTCCACATAACAATTATTCATATATAAAAACCATATAGATATGGTAACCTAGTTGGGTGAATACCACCTACGTCTAAGGGTAGCGTACTCAGAAAAGATAACTTCACTAATATAAATTATAAGCAATCACAACATAATACATATCTATAATGAGAATATAATAAGTAAATACATAATTTTGAGTGTGATCAAATAACAAAAGAACAGACAATGACAGAGCGGCTTGTGATAGATTGATCGACGTCCGAAGAACGCTCGACCGAAGGAATGAGTCACAAGGTGAATTGTAAGCCCCAACGTCAGAGGAACGAGCATTTTCGGGGACTAGCCCGCTTCCCATTACTTAACGAAGACTATTGTCCAATCCTCTTTCATGTGGAATCATTTTAATTAGATCGTACCCAAGCCCGCCTCCACTTTCTTATGTGAAAGAGGTCTTACTTTATGAGACTGAAACCTTCTTTCTTCGATCAGAATACGAATGAGATAGAAAAAAAGCCATCATTGGAGCAAAAAATGTAATAGTTTTGGTTAGAGCAAAGCCCAAAATGGCATAACCAAATGATTGTTTAGCCAATGATGGATTTCGCGCCACTGAATGGATCAAAGAACTGAACACATTTTCAATACCGACAACAACTCCCACTGAAGCAATTGTAGCAGCTCCGGCACCCATTGATTTTGCACTTTCTGACTCGGGTTGAGAATTCTGTAAAACTTCCTATCATATTTCCTTATAAAAGGAGAGGCAAAAAGGGAAACTCACACATGGATGTCGTTAAGGGGATAGTGGGAGGTGAATACACGGTTTCAACAAACAAAATAGAGGAAGAGGTCGTTGAAGGAGGGACCACGGAAGGATGAACAAAAGGGGGAAAGCTGGAACGAAGGAGGCACGCAAACATTTAGCGAAGAAGAGGGAAGAGTCGATCTTCATGGAGGGATTTCTAGCATCTCTCGAATCCAAAGCTGGGTTACTTTAGTCTCTTGTTTTATGAGTATTTCATTCATCCTTTTCTTCTGTTTTTGGGTGTGAATACGTCTGGAACTTGTCGCTGTTTAAGAAGGAATAGTACAATAAGAAGATCGTTGTTATTTTTTATTATTCCCTGTTCTTTTCTTCTTAATATCTTTCTGTTTATCGATCAGAAGCTGGTTAGAGAGGTGGTTGAGTGCAGGTTCCTAAATTTTTGGTATCAGAGCTGTAATCCTGGGGAAAATGCGCGCCATGACACAAAAACAATTGGAAGAGAGAGTGGACATCACGGAGAAGGAGATGGCAGGGCTAAAAGACCTGTTGATGGGATTGTGCAAAAACCTCGAGAAGCTCACTGAGGAAGTTTGGGAGGGCAATGTAACTCGAAAGAAAGAGGAGTCAACGTTAACGGAGGGGAGCACCCTCAAGGAGAAAGGAAAAGCAGAGGAAGTGAAGTCCTCTCAAATCTCTAGAGTTGGAAGCTCGGATAGAGGTAAGTACAAGCGACTCGAAATCCCTCTGTTTACAGAAGACAATCCAGAGTCATGGGTTTATTGCGCGGAGCACTACTTTGAGATACATGATCTCTCCGACGTCGAGAAACTTAAGGTAGCAGTGATCAGCTTTGCCCCCGATGAAGTCGATTGGTTCCACTAGAGTAATAACCGAGGGGCCATCACCACTTGGGACGAAGTGAAGTGAAGGTTGTTTGAACATTATCGGAAGGTAGGAGAAGGGAATCTGTGTGCACGACTTCTCAAAATTCAACAGGAAGGTTCTTACCAATAGTATGTGAAGAAGTTTGTCAATTATTCGGCACCCTTGCCGGACCTATCGGAGGAGGTTTTGAGGGATGCGTTCTTGAACGGACTGGAACCAGAGCTGCAAGATGAAGTCGTTAGTCGAAATCCCAAATCCTTGGATGACTGTATGAAGGAAGCACAGTTGGTTAATGACAGAAATATCGCCCTTAAGTTAGCGTTGAAGGAAATGGGCAGTAGTGGGTTGATCCAAAGAATGGGCCTGAACGATAGGAAGAGATGAGCGAAAAAACCCAAGGTCGGAATCAAGATAACCCCTCTATGAAGCAAGTCGCAATTCCGGTGAAGCTGATATTACCCATTCCGACGAAACCCAACTTTCCCATAAAAAAAAAGAGGCTCATTTGAAGAGGTTGAGTGACGCGGAGTTCAAAGACCGGCTGGATAAGGGGCTCTGTTTTCGTTGTAATGAAAAATACGCACCCGGGCATCGTTGTAAATTCAAGGAGAATAGGAAAATGATGTTATTCATAACCAACAAAGAAGAAGAAATGGTGGAAGAAGAGTTGTTCGAAGAGGAAGAAGTGGCTGAAATGAAGAATATCGAGGTGAGAGAGAAGGCAGAGCTATCATTGAACTCACTACTTGGGTTTTCTACGAAGGGAACCATGAAGCTAAGGGGAGAAATCAGAGGAAAAGAGGTGGTAGTACTCATTGACTCTGGTGTTACACACAAATTTATACATCATGATACAATGAGAGAACTTGAATTACTGGTGGAACATAAAAAAAAAAATGGGGTGGTTATAGGAAATGGGAGCGAGATAGAAGGGAAGGGGATATGTAAGGAGGTAGAGCTCAAACTACCGAACTTGATAGTGAATGCTGATTTCTTGGCAATGGAATTAGGGAGAATGAATGTAGTTCTTGGGATTCCCTGATTGTGTACCACAGGATTCATGGGTATTCATTGGCCCTCTTTAACCATGGCTTTCTGGTTAGGGGAAGCTCAGGTCATGTTGAGGGGTGATCCATCCCTCACTAAAGCTGAAGTATCTTTTAAAACGTTGAGTAAGCAGTGGGATAAAGAAAATCTGGGGTTCTTGGTGGACTTCCAGCACCTTGAGATTGAGGATTCTGAAGAGACAGAGAAGGGGGAGAAAGATCAAGTTCGATCCACGCTACCCATCATGATCGAGGAGCTGTTGGACCAAAATCAAGATATCTTTACCTTGCCCACTTCCCTTCCTCCTAGAAGAGCAGTCGATCACAGAATAACCATCAATGAGGGCATAAATCCAATCAACGTTCGACCTTATAAGTATGGTTATGCTCAGAAAGAAGAGATAGAGAAGTTAGTCCAGGAAATGCTACAAGTCGGCTTCATTCAACCCAATCGAAGTCCCTACTCAAGTCCAGTACTGTTGGTGAAAAAGAAAGACGGTGGATGGCGATTTTGTGTAGACTACCGAAGGTTGGACCAAGCTACAATAGAAGACAAGTTCCTTATTCCAGTAATCGAAGAACTACTTGATGAGTTACACGAGGTTGTGGTCTTTTCTAAGCTCGATTTGAAGTCCGAGTACCACCAAATCTGAATGAGGGAGGAAGACATTGAGAAGACAGCATTCAGGACCCATGAAGGACACTACGAGTTCTTGGTTATGCCTTTTGGGCTCACTAATGCACCTGCGACATTCCAATCCCTCATGAATAAGGTTTTTAGACCATTCTTATGTCGTTTTATACTTGTGTTGTTTTATGACATTTTGGTTTATAGTCCAAATATTTCATCCCACGAGACTCATCTGGGGGTAGTATTCAATGTGCTAATGGGTAACAAACTATTTGCTAATAAAAAGAAGTGTGTTTTCTGCCAAGAGAGAATTCGATACTTAGAGCATTGGATCTCACAGCAGGGGGTTGATGTAGATGGGGAGAAGATCCAAGCTATGGTAAACTAGCTGTACCCCACAAATGTGACTGAATTAAGAGGATTTTTTAGGTTAACATGGTATTACCGCCGATTTGTCAAGGGGTACAGCACCAGGGTAGCTTTTTTAACGAAATTACTCAAGAAAAATAGTTTCCATTGGGATGAAGCAGCCACTCGAGCCTTTGAGGATTTGAAACAACAGATGATATTGTGCCCTGTTCTCGCATTACCGGATTTCAATCAACCTTTCATCATAGAAACTAATGCCTCAGGGATAGGAGTGGGGGTTGTGCTAATTCAAGAGGACAAGCCAATCGCCTTCTTCAGTCAAAAGCTTTCACAACGAGCATTGAAATTTCTAAGGTGGAGAGGGAGACATTATTTGTTAGGGGGGAAGATTCACGGTAATCTCAGATCAAAAAGCATTGAAATTTCTAATAGAACAGAGGGAAATGTAACCAGAATTCCAGCGCCGGTTAACCAAGGTCCTAGGATACGATTTTAAGATCCTTTACCAGCCGGGACTAATGAATAAGGTAGCTGATGCTCTTTCATGTGTGCAACTCCCCTCAGAACTCTTCAGCTTGTACTCTTCAGCAGTGGTAGATGTGGAGCTCATACATAAAGAGGTGGAAAAGGACGAGGAATTACAGTAGATCGTCTCTTTGCTGAAAGATAACCCGGATGGCAAACCTAACTACCAGTGGTCAAAGGGCATGCTACTCTATAAAGGGAGATTGGTAATTCCGAGACATTCAACTCTAATACCATCCATTCTACACACATTTCATGATTTGATACTTAGGGGTCACTCGGGGTTTTTGAGAACATACAAATGGATGAGTGATGAGTTGTATTGGCTGTGAATGAAAAATGATATAAAGAAATATGTGGAAGGCTGTGACACTTGCCAACGGAACAAGTCTGAGTCTCTAACGCCTGCAGAACTGCTGCAACCACTACCCATTCCCGAACTAACTTTGGAATAATGGACAATGGATTTCATTGAGGGATTCCGAGAGCAGGGGGTTTCTACTCCATTTTGGTGGTGGTAGATAGGCTAAGAAAATATGGGCATTTCATTCCATTGAAACACGCTTTTTCAGCTAAACATGTGGCTGAAACCTTTATTCAAGAAATCATCAAGCTTCATGGATTCCCTAAGTCGATTACCACGGATAGGGATAAGATATTCTTGAGTAACTTTTGGAGGGAGATCTTCACAGCCTTGGGAACCAAGTTGAGAAGGAGCACGGCTTTCCATCCTCAAGCTTCATGGCATCCCTAAGTCGATTACCACGGATAGGGATAAGATATTCTTGAGTAACTTCTGGAGGGAGATATTCACAGCCTTGGGAACCNAGCACGGCTTTCCATCCTCAAACAGATGGCCAAACCGAGCGAGTAAATCGCTGTCTAGAGACATATTTGAGGTGTTTCTGCAATGAACAACCTACTAGGTGGAATAAATGGTTGTCTTGGGCAGAGTACTGGTATAACACTACCTTTCATGTGTCTATAAGAACCACACCCTTCTAAGCAATCTATGGTCGTACCCCCCCATCGCTAGAACTATGGAGAAACAAAGTCAACCAATGACCGTGTGGATAGGCTCTTAAAGGATGGGGACCTGGCCTTGAACGCGCTCAAAGAGAATTTACTAATAGCATAAAACAGAATGAAGAAGCAAGCCGGCCAGCATAGGCGGGAGTTGAAATGTGAGATAGGGGAAGAAGTCTTCCTCAAACTACGGCCTTATCGACAGCATTCACTGGCAAAAAGAAAAAGTGAGAAGCTGTCCCCTAGATTTTTTTGGTTCTTATCAAGTGTCCAAGAAGATAGGAGAAGTCGCATACCGTTTGAATCTACCACCTGAAGTAGCTATACACGATGTGTTTCATGTCTCTCAACTCAAGAAAAAATTGGGCAAATCTCAACAAGTGCAACACTTACCACCGATGCTCACCGAAGATTTTGAGCTACAAGTTGCCCCTGAAGTTGTGTTAGGAGTAAGGTGGAATGGAGAGCTGAATACACAAGAATGGTTAGTAAAGTGGAAGGGTCTTCCGGATAGTGAGGCTACATGGGAATCAACACCGAACATAAGACAGCAATTTCCATCATTCCACCTTGAGGACAAGGTGTACTTTGAGAGGAGCGGTAATGTAAAACCTCCTATTGTATTTACTTATAAAATGAGGGGCAAAAAGTGAAACTCACATATGGATGCGGTTAAGGGGGTAGTGGGAGGTGAATACGCGGTTTCAACAAACAAAATAGAGGAGAAGGTCGTTGGAGGAGGGACCACGGGAGGATGAACAAAACGGGGAAGGATGGAACGAAGGAGGCACGCAAACATTTAGTGAAGAAGAGGGAAGAGTCGATCTTCATGGAGGGATTTCTAGCATCTCTCGAATCCAAAGCTGGGTTACTTTAGTCTCTTGTTTTATGAGTATTTCATTCATCCTTTTCTTCTGTTTTTGGGTGTGAATACGTCTGGAACTTGTGGTTGTTTAAAAAGGAATAGTTCAATAAGAAGATCGTTGTTATTTTTTATTATTCCCTGTTCATTTCTTCTTAATATCTTTCTGTTTATCACAATCTGCTTGGAGTACATCTCCAACCTCAAAGAAAAACAATCTTCCATACCTTCTAAGATAGACAAAACAAACAATTATGACGAAATAACTTTCACTAAACACACAACTCTCCAAATCTATTTCTTAAAATGGCCAACCTTAGGCGAGGACTAAATGTCCTTTAAATATGCACGACAGACAAAAAGATGAACAATTCTACCTTCCAAAATAGTTGTGCACAGAAAAAGAAAAGGATATCTGTAAAAAAAAAACTACTGAAACGAAAATCTAGAAAAGGAAAGCATTTTTACAGAATCAACATTTCTAAAAAGCAACTTTTTGTTAGAAACCACCATTGCAAAGACATCTTAGATAACAATTGCAACACTAATAAACTTCTCCTTTGGCAATATGTTTTAAGTTGTGACGAACGTATTAGAAGCCAGAACACCGTCAGTAGCATAGTATCACAATGTCATAGAAAAAGAACATAGCAGTTTAATTAACAATCCACAGAAACATCAAATACCAAATAAAACAAGCCAAGCCAAAGAACACAAAGAAAAAATCAACAACAGTCCACTGCACTGACTTCTCCCCCTTTTGATAAGCTTAAAGAAATAAAAATAGTAACAAGAAGAAGAGACAAAGTCAACATGAAGCATCATCAAGATTAGCATCTTGTATACCAAAGCCAACACCCTGAGCAGGATCATCCAAAGAACCACGAAGAAGGTTCAACATATCATTCACTTCAGCTTTCTGTGCAGTGAACCTCATTATCAACATTCCAAGTTCCTTTAACAAATTCCAGTACATAAATGGTTCTTTTCCCACAAGGAGTCTAAATGAACTTCCGATTTGGACCACGTTCAAGTATTGGAACTTCAATATGAACAAGATCAGGAATATGTTTCCCTTGATATAATCGGTAACTGAAAGACAGGGTTGGGGGAAGAGGTCCAGGCACATCTGAGTCAAGAAGAAGATTAGAATTTTGTGTAAGAAGAACACCACAAACAAGTCTAAGGAAATACAAGGGAAATTTGGTTAATCAAGAAAATACCATAGTTGAAGCTAGCCCCTGTACCAATTTGAAACAAATGACTTGCCAGACTGATGGACAAATCAGATATGTGAGAAGATGGACACTAGTTGTCTATCCCAATCTTGTAAAGCAACACATATTGAACAATTAGATAAGAAACTGGTAACTGCCCCTTCTTAGGTCAGGAACGTTTAACTCCACCAGTGAATTCGAAGACAAGGTCAGGCATCGAGGGTCTTTGTTCACTAACATTTTTAAGGACTTGTCGATCCAAAATTTTATTAATAATTGAAGCAGTGAGTACAAAACAATGTCCTCGCACATGGACTTTCCTAAAATTAGAAGTACCTTCACAATCAAAATGTCCCAACAAGTTAACATAAACTCATGCACCAATTGTGGATAATAAGACCCAAGATTCAAAACAGTTCTTACAATATCAATCCTCACCAGCAACTTCATTATCTTAAGGCAGTCTTGAGCTTGTTCAGACAAGTCTCTTTCAACAAAAATTCTCTTATTAACCGCAAACTTCCACTTTTTTGCATCATCTTCAGTGTGAAATGAAATACCATCCAAGGGCACAACTACAACATTCTTCTTGACTCTCTTTTTGGATTCAGTTTTCAAGTTGTCCTTATTCTTCAACACTTGTGGATCTTCAGTAGACAACTACTCTTCTTCATCTATCCACCATAAGTCAGACCCGTTTTCATCATGTGTACTGGGCTTCGAAGATCTAGCACCTTTATTGCTAATAGAGTGTTTTTTTGTTCCAATTTGTTGATTGGAACATTATCTTTGAGGTTCCATCATCAGGACTGTGATTACTACTACTTGCTTCCTTCTTCTAAGAAGCATGTGAGTGTTCTCCAACAATATCAGAGAAATCAGTTTCAGATTTATCACCAGAACTAGCATTATTAGAACTAACCTTATCACTTGGTCTCATTGTTCCTTCAGAACAATTTTCCTCTTCAACATTCTCAGGTTCATTTAATACAATAGATGTAATAACTGAAAGAACCGGTGAAGGTTTACAACGGAAGGGGATCGTCCCAATTTTCTTTTCTTTTTTTTTTTTTCCTCAAAATCCCAATATCCCAATCCTATAGAACAAGAAGAATATTATGCATTAAAAGAAATTTAAAACATGCTTAATTCAAGAATAAAGAAGGAGAAAATAGGACTTACCTTTGAAGTCAAAAAAGTCTTCACGAATTTCTTTGATCCAGATCATGAACCATTTGTTCTAGATCTCGATCTCCAAATAACAAAATTCTAAATGGTCACCACCACAAACGGAACCTCCTGTATTCTCTTGGGATTGAGAATTCAACCGGAGTAGTGAGCTTTGCTTCTTTTGGAAGAGGGATAAAATTGAGAGGAGTTTGTGAGAAAGAAGAAAACTATTTTCTTCTCTGTGAATTCCAACGAGAGAACACTAAAACAATTTCTCTGTCAAGCCAGAGGAAAAAGATAATTGAGTGTTTGTTAAAAAACTGAACCCCTCACATTCTGGTTTAGAAAGAATTAAGCCAGAGAAATAATTTAATTTAATTAATAATTATATATATATACAGCATATGTTACATCAAATATAACACATAACCTATAGTTTTTATATTACATCAAATACAATATAACCTATAGTTTTATTTTCTCTCAACAATGTATTGTATTTAATAAAAATAAAATTTATACTAAATTCAATTATATGAATCATATTCATATAATTAATATTTGAATCATATTCAAATATTTAATTCCTCTCTACCATTTATGGTATTTCAAATAAATCATATTTATATTAAATTTTATTATATGAAATTCATTCATATAATTAGTATTTGAATCATATTCAAATATTTAATTCCTCTCAAAGTAAACTTTATGTTATAATGTATCGAATATATTATACTACTTGTATCACATATAATTAATTTAATTAATTATATCATATATAATTAATTTTCTCAATTAATTTGAACAATTCAAATTAATCCAGAATTAATTCTCAATAATCCTTGTTGAGCTACAAAGGGGACCTTATGGATCTGTAGATTGAAGCTCCAACGGTACTTGAATGATTAATTAAACTCTTTAATTAAATTACCCAACATCCATTAACTACCGATCACTCCACTAAAGACCAACAACTGTACTCTTCGCACTACAGATATATTTCTATGTTTATTGGATATAATCAGTCAATAGTGCGATGACCCTTCATAAATTGCTCATAAGTACAACTGGGCCAAAACTGGGCCAAAATTATCGTTTTACCCCTCTAGTTACATCTAACTTCTTAAGTACCACTGATCCCTCTAATGAACAATAAGTCATAGTCCAACTATGACTAAATCTCTCTTGGGCCAAGAGAGGGTATGGCTATATTGTTCAAGCCCTGGAATCAACCTTAGGTAAATGTTGCCACTGTTGAGAAAAGAGGATTGTCCTCTAAAAAGCCTGATGTTGCTTCTTCTAAGAATAAGAGTATTCCCTTGAAAAAGAGCAAGGGGAAATGGAAAGGAGCAATTTATAAACTTACCCCGACTTCAGGGAAGGAGTGAATTCGGTCTTATGTAGTTGTATTCCCATCTCCTCAATCAGATGAATCCTCAAAATAGTAGGCATATTGAGTCGATGATCTGACCACTCTTTCCCATGCAAATAAAAACAATGCCTTAATTGGTAGGAGTTCACAATTCACTTAAGATTCAGGTCATGTCATCTATGGTCATCTTGATGAAATGTAAGTCTCTACTATTAATGGCGTTATATGAAGAGACTAGTCATTTCGTGGTTTAGTTTTATACAAACTCTTTGTATAAAATATCCCCCCTCACATGTCTCCACATGAATGATTAGGATCAGATCATTTATAGCACTTTACAACACTAGTAACATCTATAAAGCAGGTCGTATCCATTGTGTTACCAAGACAAGGTACCCAGCCATATCCATCTTCTACAGACCATTTAAGTTATCATTTAAACATGATTCACCTGTATGTCCCTACATACATGTTTAAATTACATAAAATAACCTAGGATCTTGGTTTATTAGATTGAGTGTATACTTATAAAATAAAATTTATTTTATTAATAACAAATTATTTGTACAAAGTTTACAAATTACAAGAATACAAAAGAGATTTAGGACATCAATCCCAACAATAACATTCGATAAAACATATAGAGCATGATGCTTAACAATATTTTGACTAGTTTCACCAATATTAAACTCAACACCCAGAGCATTCGTCTAGTTTCATTCAATTTATCCTTTGACAACACAGGGCTATCAGTAACCTTAGACTCTTTGACCCTACTCTCATCAGCCAACTTCTTAGAACTTGTACCAGATTTAAAATGCGTGGCTTCAACTAATTTAGTAGCCAACCTATCTACTATAGGGATAGAAAGAGATTCATTACCAATAGAATTTTGTACATCTGTCTGAATTTGAGACAGATCAACTTTGATTCTAAGCACCACAAGATCTTCTATGGTAAGGCGAAAGTAAGTTTCCCCTTTCTTCTTTTTTCCTTTCCCTTTACCAACTCTCATGATCCTTTTCCATTTTGCACCGGAGGAAGGGACAACATCACTTTAGTGTTGGGGTTGATGCCCTAAATCTCTAGGGTCCTATAGTTTGTAAACACTTGTATGAATAAACACTTTGTGATTTATAATATATGATATTTTATTCACTTCAGTCTATGAAATATGAGATATTTTAATTGCATTAACCACAAACCAATAAACTAAGATCCATAGTTATCGTTGTAACTTAAGCATGTATGTGGAGACATACAAATGGATCGTGCTTTAAGTGATAACCTAAATGGTCTGTAGTATATGGATAAAGGAGAGATACCTTATCCTGGTGACACTACGAGTGTGACCCACTTTATAGGTGTTACAAATGTTGTAAAGTGCTACAAATGAACTAATCCTGATCGTTCGTGTATTAGACATGCAAGCAGGAATACTCCATACAAAGGAGTTTGTATAAAACCGAACCACGAAATATTTAGTCTCGCTATATAACACCGTTCATAATTGAGACTTTCATTTCACTAGGATGACCATAGGTAACATGACCTTAATCCTAAGTGAGTTGTGAACTCCTACCTATGAGGGCGGTCCCTTGATTTGCAGGGGTGAGAGTGGCCAGATCGTCGACTCAACAAGCCTACCATTTTGGGGATTCGTCTGATTGGGGAGCTAAGAACTCAGCTACATAATATGGAATTCGCTTTTTCCCCGAAGCAAGAGTAAGTAGATAAATTGCTCCCTTGAGGGCTGATTCCGAGCCTTAAACAATGTGGCGCCACACCTTCTCTTGGCCCGAGAAGGGTTTAGTCATAGTGGGACTATGATATATTGTTTATTAGAGGAATCAGTGGTACTTAAGAAGTAAGATGTAATTACAGGGGCAAAACGGTAAATTGGTCCAGTTGTACTTATGAGCGATTTGTGAAGGGTCATCGTACTATTGATTGGTTATATCCAATAGACACAGAAATATAGTTGTAGTGCGAAGAGTGCAGCTATCGATCTTTAATGGAGTGCCAAGCAGTTAACGGATGGTGGATATCGTGATTAAAAAGTTTAGTCAATTATTCATATACCGTTGGAGCTTCAAGTTACAGGTCCATAAGGTCCCTTTGATAGCTCAATGGATTCAAGTTGAAAATCAGATTTTAGGTTAGTTTGAAATGTTCAAATTAACAAAAAGGAATTTGATTATATATGATATAATTAAATTAATTAAATTATATGTGATATAATTGATATGATGTATTTGATACATTATTATTTGATTGCAGGAATTAATATAAATATGATTTAATTAAATGCCATAAAATAATAATAAAAAAAAACTATGGTTTATTTGTTGCATATGATGTAATATTAAAACTATAGGTTATAAATATAATATGATAAGTTAGTTATTGTATTTATTTATTATTTATTAATTATGAGATAATTGATAATTCTTTTTCTCCAATAACCACCTTAATGGGTGGTTATACACAGTTATTATGGCAAAGTGGATAAAATGAAAAATAGTTTTTTTCAAATTCATTCTACGAAACGACTAATAAGAAAATCTATCGAGTAAAAGGAGTTTTACTACACGATAGCCTTAGAGAGTCTAGACGGTCGAGGATCGAGTCTATGCGATAGACTTATATCTTCTACACGATACTTCTGTTAATTACTGGATCATTCTTCCTCCTCCATTACTCCATCCCTCTATCCAAAATCATATAGAGCCTACAACTCATGAATTCTCACACTGAGAATACCAAGGTAATCTTGTGGTGGTGTCGAGTTCTGTTCGAGGATCAAGGATCGAGTTTTACTCATTGGTGATTGAGGAACTTCTAGTTGCTCGTTGCATTTGTGTTGTTCGAAGCGTTCGAGTTTGTTCGAGGGAAATACATGAGGAAAGAGTTCTTCAAAGGTACTGTCTTTTCGATCCCTTGTATTTTTGTTAAGAAGCATGTTGTAATTTATATTTAATGCATAATTGTTTCTATATGATTGTAAATGTTTATGTTCTTTCACAATGGAGTTTGGAACGATCTGCTTACACTCATAGGTTCTCTAGTTTTAGAGTTCCTTCAATTGGTATCAGAGCCAGGTTGTTCTGATTTTCCAAATTCCATTATTGTATTGAATTTCATTTACAGTCTTGATGGGTTTTAAGTAATCTACAATGTGTTTAAGTGTTACATGTGTTCGTGGATGTTGTTGATGGATAATTTCGAGATAATTGCCTCTGTTAAAGCATTCTTTACGTTTACCTAAATTAATTTGTAAGGGCCTCTACATTTTTGGGCATAATTAACTTACTATCGAGTCTGTATTCAAGTTATTATTTGTTTGAGTCGCTCGTGATGAAGCTTCAGACGAATGGAGATGATGTTCGCTTCGAGGGAGAAGACAAATCGTTGGTCGCATCGTGTGGCTTAAGCTAAATGATTGTTTAGATTTGGCTATGTGATCGTGTAGAAATGTTCTACTCGGTCGTATAGTATTTGCTACGATCGCATAGCTAATGTTATGCGATCGAGTAAAGAGTTTATTCAATTGTGTTGTGTTGGCTACTTGATCGCGTAGACGCTCAGGGTAAACGATCGCTAAGTATATGATACTCAACGCATGGCACGCTCGCTAATCGATCGTGTAGGCTAGCATGCTCATCGCATAGTTACTAGCTACACGATCACTCGGTATAGGATAATCGACGTTTGCTCCTCGATCGTTTAGACAATCATGCTCATCGCATAGTCATACGTTGCTCGATCGCATAGCATACATTACTCGATGTGCCTGCACGATCAATGGACTTTCATGCTCATCGGCATAGTCCTTAGCCAAGGCGATCCACGCTACACGATCGCTTATACTCGATAAGCGTTAGTCGGATGATCACAAGGAGTTTGCTACATCATCAACTGATGAAGACTACCCGGGTGGTTCAAGACCAGTTCGCCTATTTGAACAAGTTGACTCGAATGCTTTTTGTAATAGTTAGCTTTATTTTCCGATTTTGAGGTTAATTATTCCGGTCCATCAATTTTTAATGAATGTACATGTGATGTATGTTTACTTATAGTCATAATATATGTCATATAGTTTTAAAACCCATCATAGTTCTGCATTTATTTTCATGCATCAATCTTTATATTATAACAGTGTTATAATATAGTAGTTTGCATGATTAAATTACATTAAAGCATGCTCATACATCATATAATATAATAGTTATAATATATATGCATGCATTAGCATATCCAGCATCAATCTTTATATTATAAATGTTATAGTATAAGGTGTTATGTTAGCATGTAAGGCTTAAGTTCATTACTTTATTATATAAAAGTTATATATGTTAGTTATGAATAAACATTGCATGAAGCATGACACTTAGGTTTAATTTATAAAAGTATAATTTTCCTTGTGGATGTCTAGCTTAGCAATGTGGTTGATTTAGTCGTTTCATTTTTCTAAGTGATAATTAATGAAAATTAGAATTAAATTCAATAAGAAAGAGTTGCATGCAAACTTAGGCTTTAATCTGTTTTAAATAGTTTTAAAATTTGATTGAGATAGACCTAAGATCACGGTTCTAATGAGATTAGATAACTAGTTCAATCTTTTAATTCGGTTTAAACATGATAAATTGACTAATAAAAGATTAAATATGTACCAAATCTATCTATAGGGGACCTTTTGGCTAAGGCTAGTTCTGGCTAGGCTGGAGTACTTAAGTCGATGGAAACGTCACACTCCTACCTGGGAACCTACCTGGAAAGGTGAATTAGATAGATTTGTTGCATGCATGCAAATTTGATGATAGTCTATTAAAGTGTTTAATAAGACTTGAATCAAACTTGTTTAATCATCAAAAGCAAGTGTTGATTTTTAGCAAATTAAACATCCACTTAGTTAAAATCAGTAGCTGGATTTATTGGATTTACTAAGTTAATAAATCCCTAGGTAGAACATTCAATGGGAGGTAATTGGGGTATATGATATGTCACTTTACTTCTACATGTTTCTCCCTAAAAATTCACACCGTGAGATCTATCCTCGGCCCCGAGTGTAAAACTCGAATCCTAATTACTTTAAGTAAGAGTAGGTAATGTGATGTCTTCTAATGAGCTATGATGAAACCATGTCTTAGGAATTATGGAAGAAAGAAGAAAGCCATGATGTGGTAGATGACCTAGGTGGCAAAGTGAATGAAGGGTGAATTGATCGGCTGAATTTCACTGAATGTTGGCTAAGGATGGAGCTCATGTAATGGGCTTGGAGACGAGGAATCAAACACGAGTTGGTGAAGAATTTTGAATGTGGGTTAACTATACTAAGGAGAGAGATTAATTAAAATGTAGAACTAAATTTGTTGGAATTCCCAAAATAGAGAAAGTGGGAAATTAAGAATATTTCTTTCAAAATAAAAATGTTATATCCATCAAGTAAATTTTTAAACACTACATTAGGATATAAAATTTAAAGGACAAAATTTGTTGAATTTCAGCCATTAATCTTCATTAGTGGGCAAAGTGGCCCAAGGAGATTTCATGCAGGATTTTGGACGGTGGTAAGCAGGAAGGCCGACTTCATTTAATTGGTTTGAACAAACTACTTGGGCTATTCGTGTAATTCCAGTGGCATTCAAAATCTCTATGTGTCTATTTTCTGTGGCTGTGCTATGAGAGGGAAAAGTCGCCGGAATAAGGCCGGAGGAGCAAAATAAAGACAAATGGTTCGTTTCTCTGATGAATCTAGGCCATCAGTGAAGAATTGAAGTTCCAAGACGAATCACGAAGATTTTTTAGCTAAAAATTTGAGGTAATATTTTTAACTCAGTTATAAATAAATTTTTAAAATAAAACTTTTTATGATGAGGCCTGGAATGCGAGTTATATATTTTTGAAGTTTGAACTAGAAGTTGTTGAACAAGCAGGCAGCTGCTTGAATTGAGCCCAATGATGAAGGTTTGAATCTCCAGATCAAACGACCAGAAATTTTGAGTTGAAATTTTAAGGTAATGCTTATAACTTGATTCTAAGCAAGTTTGTAGAAAGAATTTCCTTGAGACCAGTTCTGGAAATTTAGTTATGAATTGTTGGAATTGAATCTGTAGTTTGATACTCCAAAATTTTTCTAAGTGTGGGGAGTGTGGGGAGTGTGGGCGATCAAAGGGTGCATTCTTTTGACACCCAATCCCTCCAAATTGGCTAAGTGTCCAACCCTCAAAGTGAATGGTAGGAGGCACAATGTGATGGTTGCCTGTGAGCTTGATTTATTGAGTAGGCCTAAAAGGAAGGCTAATGTAAACACTAAGTAGTATGCTTATATGTGTAGGTTCAACTCCCATTGGAAAAGTCTATCAAGCCTTAAAAAAGCAAACTTGAAGGACCTATGAGTGACTAATGTTTCTAAATGATAAAGTTTATGCTTTGCAAAGTTATTCTCATGCTAAATTTTTATATGATTCCAAGCAACTTATTTCTATGATTTAAAGCATGATCAACACATGATGTTTACTAATGTATGAGTTTTCCAAGTATGTTTTCTATGTCTAACGCATGCTACTGGTTTTTACAAGCTAGTTCAACATGATTTAAGCCAACTTATTTTACAAAGTATGAAGCATGCGTTAGGGTTAAAGCTAAGGTTGAATGAAGCTTGATGTACTATGTTTACCTAAGGTTGTCAAAGTACATGCGTTGGTATTCCTAAACATAATGAAAAAGGATACTGAAGGTAGGGGAGATATCCTAAAGAGCTTTCTATGCTATATTTGAAAACTATTCTTTTAATGCTCTTCGAGAACTTGATAGGTTAAGTGAGCCGGATACTGAAGGTAAGGAAGGTATCTGAATAAATGTACCTAAGGTGTTGACGGTACATAGAAAACTCCACGTGCACGTAGGTAGTTCTGAATGGGAGGCCGAAGTATGGGTCTCTTAGGCCATATACCAGTAAAGGGAGGCCGAAGTATGGATCTCTTGGCTGGTAACAGATGTTGGGAGCTAGAGCGATGTATGCTCATTCTCAACTAGGGAATAATGATGTTTAATGGTGTTTAAGAGTAGTTATCAATGTTTATGTTTAGAGGAAGTTGCTTGAGATGCCCATCGGTATATTTAAAGAGATCGACGTAGGGGTCTCTCCTAGCCATAGTTCAATATGAAGAGATCGAAGTAAGGGTCTCATCTGGCTATGGCTTAGCGTTGGGAATTAGAGCGATAAATGTTCATTCTCAACTAAGATTCAGGTTTCAGATACAATGGTTTTAAAGGTTTTATGTACACGTTTGCTTGGCATAATTTAGTTCCAGTATTATGTTTTCGAGCTTCCAGTTTAAGCATGAGATTTATGTTTTTATTAAGTCACTCACTGGGCTTCTAGCTCATGTTTTCAAATGTTTTCCTTTCAGGTAGCGGTCAGTTTCCAAAAAACTTTTCTGCTGCTGCTCTGCCACTCAAAGAAATAGGTTGAAGGAAGCGTGATTAAAGACATGTATTAGTTAGTACACATGTGTTTGTCTAGTGATTAGTATTCTAGATGGGGCTCACTAAGTTGTAATATTCATATATGAACAATGATGCGAAACCCTGTAATGTAAATGTGTTAAGTTCTGAGTTAATATGTTTGCATATTGATGATATGAATGTATTTAAGGTTTGAGCAAAATTTAACACGTTAGATAGGCAGTAAGTGCCAGTAAAAGGGTTGATAACTGCTGCAATCACCATTCCATCCAGGTTAAGAGGGTAATCTGGAACAGGGTGTGACAAGTTGATAGTAACTGTTGTAGTCACCATTCCATCCAGGTTAACAGGGTAATCTAAAGCGGGGTGTGACACCGAGGCACCCTGGGAGTGTCCCCCTATAGGATGGCATTTGGGTAGGTCAAAATCGAGGTGAATGGAGAGAATGTTAATAGTAAGTGGGAGCGAGACGTGTGACAACATATCTCTCGATCTCTCTTATTAGGTTGAATAAAGTTTTCGTGCATCGTCTCGAGGCACCCTAGGAGTGTCCCCCTAAAGAATGGTTGTATTTGAACAACTCCTTATCTGAACTCCAGAAATAGATAGGGTTGCTTTAGTCTTTTGTCCAAATCTATTTTTTTCCTATGGTTGGTGCATTAGGGCGGGACTCTAGGGCCTAAAATGAAAAGCTACACTTACACGGAATTATTAAGGATGTTAACTAATTCTGGACCGAACAATGGTGACTGTTAGATTCAATTACAAGGAGTTATTTCTGTCTAACGGTTGAGATTGCCTCATTCCAGTAAAGGGGCACTTGATCACTCCAATGATGATTTTTATTCTGCCTCACTGGGGCATCATTGCAAAATAGATGTTACTTAGGGTACAATAGAACTATTTTGCTAAAACTTAATTGGTGTTAAAAGTGGTAATACAAGTAGACTCATTAAGTTTGTTCTTTTTTCAACAACTTTTAAATTATGGCAATCACTACTTTATCGCTTTTAGCCACCGATAAACTGACTGCCAAGAACTACGTTAGTCAGAAGAATACTATAAACACGATACTTATCATTGATGACCTTCGGTTCGTCTTTATGGAGGAGTGTCCTCCTATTCCACCTCCCCACGCCACCCGAAATGTTTGAGAAACGTACAAGAAATGGACACGAGCGAACGAGAAGGCTTGAACGTACATCTTGGCTAGCTTTAACGACGTTTTGGCCAAGAAGCATGAGCCCATGATCACTACATGCGAGATCATGGAGTCCCTGAGGGGAATGTTCGCACAACCGTCCGCGCAGCTCAGGTACAACACTCTTAAGTTCATCTTCAAATCCAAAATGAAGGAGGGAATCTCTATTCGTGAACATGCTCTGAACGTGATGGTCCACTTCAATGTGGCAGAGATGAAAGGGTCGAGCATTGATGAGGCCAGCCAAGTTAGCATTATTCTGGAGTCGTTACCAGAAAGCTTCCTTCACTTTGTAAGCAATGTTTTTCTGAATAGGGTTGATTACAACCTTGCAACTCAATTGAATGAGTTGCAGACATTCCAATCCTTACTGAAAAGCAAGGAGAAGAAGGTTGGTGAGGCAAATGTTGCTTCATCTTCCAAAAAGTTCCACCGAGGTTCAACCTCAGAAACTAAGTCTACACCTTCTTCTTCCAACACTAGCAAGTGGAAGAAGAAGAAGTGTAGTAAGGGGAAGGGGAAGGTGCCTGCTAACCCACAACCTACCGCTCCACGAGGTAAACGACCAGTGTAGGTTAACAAGGGAAAATGTTTCCATTGCAACCAACAAGGGCACTGAAGCGCAACTGCCCTCATTATTTGGCTGAGAAGAAAAAGGCCAAACAAAGTAAATATGATTTACTAGTTTTGAAGACTTGTTTAATGGAGAATGATGATTTTGCCTAGATTATTAACTCTGGGATAGTCTGTTCTTTATTTCAGGGAATTAGTTCTTGGTGGCAACTTCAGGCTAGTGAGATGACAATGCGAGTTGGAATAGGGCACGTTGTCTCAGTTGTGGCAGTGGGAGGTCTCCGGTTGACTTTATAGAGTAGGTTTATCATTTTGAATGATGTGTATGTAGTTCCCGAGTTAAAGAGGAACTTACGTTCTGTAAAGTCGTTGCTTGAATGTAATTACACCTTGAACTTTTCGGTAAAGTCGTTTATTGAATTTTCTGTAAAGTCGTTTATTTCGAAAAATGATATTGATATATGTTCGACTCAACTAGAAAATAATTGTCGTTAGCAACAAATTCCTTTCATAACATAGAGATGTTTAAAACTGTCGTAACTCAAAACAAATGACTTAAAGTTTCTCCTAAAGAAAATGCCCAACTTTGGCACCTACGTTTAGGGCACATTAATCTCAATAGAATTAAGAGGCTGGTGAAGAATGGACTTCTAAACCAGTTAGAAGAAATTATTTACCTGTGTGTGAGTCATGCCATGAAGGCAAAATGACCAAAAAAACCTTTTATTGGAAAAGGTTATAGGGCCAAAGAGCCTCTAGAGTTAGTGCATTCAAACCTTTGTGGTCCGATGAATGTGCGAGCCAAGGAAGGCTACGAATACTTCATCACTTTTACTGATGATTATTCGAGGTATGAGTACGTTTGTTTAATGCAACATAAGTCTAAGTCCTTTGAAAGTTCAAATAGTTCAAGGCTAAAGTTGAAAATGCATTAAGTAAAACAATTAAAACGCTTCGATCTGATCGAGGTGGAGAGTTTTTGGATTCTGAGTTCCAAAAGTATATAATAGAACATGGAATCGTTTCCTAACTCTCAACACCTGGTACACCTCAGTAGAATGGTATATCAGAGAGGAGAAATCGAACCCTGTTGGACATGGTTCAGTCGATGATGAGTTACGCTTCCTTACCACACTCGTTTTGGGGTTTTGCAATAGAGACTGCAACATACATCCTGAATTGTGTTCCCTCCAAAAGCTTTGCCAGAACACCTTTGAAGATGTGGAACGGGCGTAAAGCTAGTTTACGTCACTTCCGCATCTGGGGTCGCCCAGCACATGTGCTTGAAGCTAATCCTAAGAAACTGGAACCACGTTTAAGGTTGTGCATATTTGTAGGCTACCCCAAAGGGACACAAAGGGGTTGTTTTTATGATCCTAAGGAAAACAAAGTGTTTGTATCGACAAACGCTACTTTTCTGGAGGAGGATTATATGAGGGAGCACAGTCCAAGAAGCAAAATCGTGTTGAATGAGCTTTCTAAAAAAACTACTGAAACTTCAATAAGAGTTATTGAAGAGTCTGCTACATCAACAAGAGTTGTTGATGTGAGTTCATCTAGTAGGTTTAATCCACCTCAAGAGTTGAGGGAACCTCAACATAGTGGGAGGGTTGTGAACCCACCTGTTCGCTATATGGGTTTAACTGAAATCCTAGCTATGGTAGCTGATGGTGAGGTTGAGGATCTGTTGTCTTACAATAAGGCAATTGAGGATGTTGACAGAGATGAATGGGTCAAAGCCATGGATCTCGAGATGGAGTCTATGCACTTCAACTTAGTTTTGGGTCTTGTAGATCAACTTGGTGGGGTTAAACCTATAAGTTGTAAATGGTCTACAAGAGGAAACGGGGTGCTGATGAGAAGGTGCAAACCCTCAAGGCTAAACTGATGGCAAAGGGTTATACCTAGATAGAGAGAGTTGACTATGAGGAAAATTTTTTGCCTGTTGCCATGCTGAAGTCTATCTGCATCTTCCTATCCATTGCCTCATCTTATGACTATGAGATATAGAAAACGGATGTCAAGACTGCTTTTCTGAATGGAAATTTTGAGGAGACCATTTATATGGTGCAGCCCGAGGGATTCATAGCCTAAGGTCAAGAGCAAAAGGTTTGCAAACTGAATCGATCCATTTATGGATTGAAACAGTCATCTCGATCTTGGAACATAAGGTTTGATACTGCGATCAAATCTTATGGCTTCGACCAAAACGGTGATGAGCTTTGTGTCTAAAAGAAGATCATCAACAGTTTAATAGTTTTTAGTGTTGTATGTAGAAGATATCCTACTCATTGGGAATGATGTAGGCATACTGACTTCAGTTAAGAACTGGCTAGCGACCCAACTCCAAACGAAATATTTGGGAGAGGCTCAGTTTGTTCTTGGGATTCAAATATTTCGGGATTGAAAGAACAAAATGCTAGCACTGTCTCAGGCATCGTACATTGACAAAATTTTGATCAAGCACTCGATGCAGAACTCCAAGATGGGCCTATTGCCTTTTCGGCACAGAGTTACATTGTATAAGGAACAATGTCCTAAGAAACCTCAAGAGGTTGAGGAAATGAGACGGCTCCTCTATGCATCTGTCGTAGGTAGTTTGATGTATGCGATATTATGTACTAGACCTAACATCTGCTACGTAGTGGGGATAGTCAATAGATATCAATCTAATCCAGGACAGGGTCACTAGACAGTCATCAAGAACATCCTCAAGTATCTTCAGAGAACGAGGGACTACATGCTTGTGTATGGTTCTAAGGATTTGATCCTTACAGAATAAATCGACTCTAATTTTTAGACTGATAAGGATTCTCAAAAATCCACTTCAGGACCAGTGTTCACTCCTAACAGAGGAGTTATAATATGGCGAAGCACCAAGCAAGAGTGCATCGCTAACTCCACCATGGAGGCCAAGCACGTAGCGGCATGTGAAGCTGCTAAGGAGGTCGTTTGGCTCAGGAAGTTCCTAACTAATCTGGAAGTTGTTTCCGATATGTTTTGTGTTAGGATTTATGTCCTAAAACTCGTGATATGTAAACAATGGAGCTTATTCTGAAAATTCAATAAAGGTGTTATTGAATAGATCTATTGCTTGAATAGAAATCTAATAAACCTAAAAGTCCCTTGACTATTGGATGAGTACTTGAACTTTATGTAGAGACATAAAGGTGGATCAGGTTCCAGTAAATAGTCAAAATGATCTATAGGACATGGATAAGGTTGGGTACCTTATTCTGGTAACACTATTGAATACGGACTGCTCTATAGTTGTTACAAGGAGTTGTAAAGTGCTACAAACAAAGCGATCCTAATTCGTTCATGTTGGACATGAGAAGTGGGGGTGTCCTTGTGCAAAAGAGTTTGTACAAGATTGGACAACGAAATGAGTCACTCTTACTTTATAACGTTGTTTACTATTTAAGACTGACTATTTCAAAGCGATGACCTAG
>NC_052360.1:26933180-26947807 GCF_009727055.1 Benincasa hispida
GTAACTTGACCTTAATCCTAAGGCTAACTATGACTCACTATTATTCGGGATTGCCTTTAGATTTGCGAAGGTGAGGGTTGCTCAACAGCGCCGGCTCAATATGACTGCCATTTCAGGGGTAAGACTGATAGATAGCTGGGGACATAGGGTGCAAGAGGAAGATCCACTCTTACCCGCTTCAGGGATAGTATAGAGAGGTTTTCTTTAAGTGTTGAATTCTGGGGCTTGAACAAAGGATCCCGCCCTCTCATGCCATGAGAGGGACTCAAGTTTTGGTGATTGGATCACAAAACAATTATTCATTAGGGGAACAGTGGGACTTAAGGAACAAGAGGTAATTTCGGGGATAAAACAAAGATTTTGACCCAGCCGTTATTACGAATAACCTATGGAAGGATTAACTTACTAATTCATGGTTATATCGAGTGGACATAATAAATCTACAGTGAGGGGAGTTCAATTATGAGCTTTTAGTGGAGTGATCCATTAGTTAACGAATGGGGGTTTAGATCGGTCTAATGAGTTTAGCCATTAATCTCGGATCGTTGGAGCCCATGATCTGTAGGTCCATGGGTCCCCTACTAGCTCGAAATGGATTAGCTCTAGAGTAGTGTGATAAGTTAATTTGAAACGTTCATATTAGAATCAAACGGTAATTGGAGAAAATATATGATTTAAATATTATAAAGATGAATTTGTATAAAATTAATTTTAATATTAGATATTAAATTAATTAGAATTATTTAAATTGTTTAAATAATTATTTATTAATCTTATTAGAAAATTAATTTTTTGAAATTGATTTGTAAATTAATTAAAATTTTTTATTTTAGAAATAAAATATGATTTTAAAATCAAAATGGATTTTGGAAATTGAAAATTACACAAAACTTGAAAATGGATTTTCAAAGTTCATCTCAAGTAGCTTACAAGGAACCCACCTTCTCCTTTTGGTTTACTCCAAGCATGAGCTGCATCCCATGCAGCAATTCTCTTTGCATAATAATCTGCAATATATTGAAGTGATTGAAGTGAGAAAAATGAGAGAACCGACTGAATTTTTGCTAAAAATTCGAATGAAGAAGGTGTTCTTCAATGGTTGGTTCAGTGAGCTTTCTCCATATTCCCTTTGATTCCAGCTTATTTTTGAGTCCCACAACTCATCTAGAGCACTAAGAGAATAGTAGGGAGATCTTGGTGGTGTCTACCAAGGATTTAGAGGATTTTACAGCTGAAAAATGGAGATTTGTTGGTTCGGCCAGGTATGTTCATAAACCCATTATACTCTGTTTTTAGCATGTTCTTTTCAACCAAAATTAATGAATTGGAATATTTATGGATCCTAATTTCTTTCGCTACGTGATGGTGTCCATCCAACAATTGGTGTCAGAGCATCTTAATAAGAATTCAGTTTGGATTAATTCTAGTTTGGTGGGTGTTTTGTATGAAAATATGAAATGATAGTTATTTTCTGAGTTTTGGCCTTTAATTTCTCTTTTGATTCCCCATTTAAATTTTGTAATTGGTCTTGCTTGATCAGCTTTAATGTCTTCCTAAGAGTCTGTAATTTAATTTAGAGTTTATTAGAGTTGAAATTAAACTGTAATTCGAAGAAACAAGTGAAGGGGTCGAGTTGCATATTCCAAACGATCAGCCTCTGTTCATATCGTCGTTAAGCTTCAGTAGCTAAATGATCGTTTAGCTTCATACGTTAGACGATATGAAGGAAAAGCTAAACGATCGTGTAGCTTCGGGCGTTAATCGTTTAGATGTTGTGCGCTAGATAATCATCTACTTCGGGAGCTAAAGATGCGTTGTTTTTGCTATGAAATGGCACTACACAATCGTGTAGCTTCGGGTGGGAGTTAAGCGATGAGGGGAAGAGCTATGCGGTGACGCTGAGCATTGCTTACACGATCGTTTTACATTTGATCGGGAGCTAAACAATGAGGCAAAGAGCTATGTGATGGCGCTGAGCGATCGCTTACATGATTGTTTACCTATAAGCGGTAGCTGAGCGATGCGTGGATTGCTATGCGATAGCACTAGGCGATTGCTTACCTCGACCGCGTGCCTAAACGATCAAGATGAGGTGCTAAACGATGGAGCTATGCGATAGTGGTTTGACCACTAAGCAATTATGTAGCATACTCCGACATGAGACGATGACACTATACGATAGAAGGAAAAGACTATATGATCGTGTAGCTTTGTTAAACGATAGGCATTGGTTGCTAAACGATGAAGCAAACACTAAACGATCAAGCCAAAATGCATGACATTGTCGTCAGTACTAAACGATCTGACTTAGCGAGTATTTGAGTGAGAGCAAGAGAATCTGGTTCGACGGTTCTCTTGAGGTTTGGTCCGTTCAGCTTAAAATGGTTTGTGGTTGGTTCGGTTCAGACGTTTCGGGTCCCGTTCAATAATCTCGGATTCGTTGGAGCCCATGATTTGTAGGTCCATGAGGTCCCCCTACTACTCGAAAATGGATTAGCTCTAGAGTAGTGTGATAAGTTAATTTGAAACGTTCATATTAGAATCAAACGGTAATTGGAGAAAATATATGATTTAAATATATAAAGATGAATTTGTATAAAAATTAATTTAATATTAGATATTAAATTAATTAGAATTATTTAAATTATTTAAATTAATTATTTATTAATCTTATTAGAAAATTAATTTTTGAAATTAATATATTTTGATTTTAGAAATAAAATATGATTTTAAAATCAAAATGGATTTTGATTGAAAATTACACAAAACTTGAAAATGGATTTTTCAAAGTTCCATCTTCAAGTAGCTTACAAGGAACCCACCTTCTCCTTTGGTTTACTCAGCATGAGCTGCATCCCATGTAGCACATCTCTTTGCGTGATAGTCTACAATATATTGAAGAGATTGGAGTGAAGAAAAAGGAGAGAACCGACTGAATTTTTGCTAAAAAATTCAGATGAAGAAGGTGTTCTTCAATGGGTTGGTTCAGTGAGCTTTCCTCCATATTCCATTGTTCAACTTATTTTGAGTTCAACAACTCAAATCTAGAGCACCAAGAAAATAGTAGGAAGATCTTGTGGTGGTCTACACAAGGATTTGGAGGATTTGTGCAGCTGAAAAATGGAGATTTCGTTGGTTCGGCCAAGGTATGTTCAATGAAACCCATTATACTCTGTTTTTTAGCATGTTTTTTTTTCAATCAAAATTAATGAATTAGAATACTTATGGATCCTGATTTCTTCTGCTGCGTGATGGTGTCCATCCAACATCTTAGTCCATCACCCTTTATTGTGATATAGCGATGATCTTGTGAATTCTCATAGCCTGAGAGTCATAAGCGTGGCAAGCACATCAAGCAGAATATCATCTCATCTGAGAGATTCTACTCGAGGGGACGTGATAGTCACAAAGATAGCTTTGCAGCACAACGTTGCTGGTCTGTTTATGAAGGCTCTCAACAGCTACAGTGATTGAGGGTCACCTGTAGAGTATGGGTCTATGGGATAGCCACGACTGGACTAGGGCAAGTGGGAGATTTGTTACTGGACGTTTCTGCCCTAGTTTATTGTTTTGTGTACTTGTAAATGAGATTATCTTGTACACCCACTAGTTTTTGGACAAGTGGGAGTTGTTGGGGTTGATGCCTAAATCTCGTAGGGTCCTGTAGTTTGTAAACACTTGTATGAACAAACACTTTGTGATTTATATATATGAATATTTTATTCACTTTAGTCTTGAAATATGAGATTTTTAGTTGGCATTAAAAAAACAAATAAACTAAGGTCCATGGTTTCGTTGTAACTTAAGCATGTATGTGGAGACATACAAGTAGATTGTTCTTTAAGTGATAACGTAAATGGTCTGTAGTATATGGATAAAGGAGAGATACCTATCTTGGTGACAACTATGAGTGTGACCCGCTTTATAGGTGTTACAAATGTTGTAAAGTGCTTATAAATGATCTGATCTGATCTTCGTGTATTAGACATGCGAGCGGGGATACTCTATACATAGGAGTTTGTATAAGACGAACCACGAAATGTTTAGTCTCTTTATATAACGCCGTTCATAATTGAGACTTTCATTTCACTCTAGGATGACCATAGGTTAACATGACCTTAATCTGAGTGAGTGTGAATTCTGCTTATGAGGGCGATCTTTGATTTGCATGGGTGAGAGTGGTCAGATTGCCGACTCAACGAACCTACCATTTTTGGGGATTCGTCTGATTGGGGAGTTGGGAACTCAGCTACACAAGATGGAATTCACTCCTTCCCCGAAGCAGGGGTAAGAAGATAAATTGCTCCCTTGAGGGTTGATTCCGGGGCTTGAAACAATGTGGTGCCACACCTTTTTTTGGCCCGAGAAGGTTTTAGTCATATTGGGACTATGATATATTGATTATTAGAGGAATCAATGGTACTTAAGAAAGTTAGATGTAACTATAGGGGCAAACAGTAAATTGCCCAGCTGTCGGTCTTTAGTGAGCGCCCGGTAGTTAACAGATTGTGGATATCGTGATTAAAGAGTTTAGTCAGTTATTCATGTATCGTTGGAGCTTCAAGCTACAGGTCCATAAAGTCCTCTTGGTAGCTCAATGGATTCAAGTTGAGAATCAGATTTTAGGTTAGTTTGAAATGTTTAAATTAACAAGAGGGAATTTGATTAATAATGATATTATTAAATTAATTCAATTATATGATATAATTGATATGATGTATTTGATACAATTATTATTTGATTGGAGGAATTAATATAAATATGATTTAAAATAAATGCCATAAATAGAAAAAGAATTATGGTTTATTTGTTGCATATGATGCATAATTAAAACTATAGGTTTAAATATAATATTGATAAGTTAGTTATTGTATTTACTTATAATTTATTTAATTATGAGATAATTGTAATTCTTTTTTCTCCAATAAACCATCTTAACGGTGGTTATACACAGTTATTATGGCAAAGTGGATAAAATGAAAATAGTTTTTTTCAAATTCATTCTACGAAAACGACTGATCAGAAAATCTATCGAGTAAAAGGTGTTTTACCACACGATAGCCTTAGAGAGTCTAGAAGATTGAGGGTCGAGTCTATGCGATAGACCTATATCTTCTACACGATAGTTCTGTTAATTACTCGATCGTTCTCCCTTCCATTCCTCCTCCCTCTATCCAAAATCATACAGAGCCCACAACTCATGGATTCTCACACAAGATACCAGGGTAATCTTGTGGTGGTGTCGAGTTTTGTTCAAGGAAGAGGATCGAGTTTTACTCGTGTGGTATCAATGAACTTCCAGTTGCTCGTTGCGTTCATGTTGTTCCAAGTGTTCAAGATTTTCCGAGGGAAATACGTGGAGAAAAGTTCTTCAAAGGTATTATCTTCCCAATCCTTGTAATTTTTGTTAAGAAGCATGTTGTATTTTATCTTTAATGCATAACTGTTTCTATATGATTGTAATGTTTAGGTTCTTTCACAATGGAGTTTGGAGCGATCCGCTTTCGCTCATAGGTTCTCTAGTTTTCAAGTTTCTTCATTTAGGACATTGTCTTAGCATCTGGGTTCACAATATCTTCAGCCCCAATCAAAGGAGGAACAACTTCGCTAGGGACTTCAACTTTGTTTTTTTTGCTTTTACATTGTAGCCGCACCTTTCGGTTTTGAAATTGAGTTCCTCTCCGAGTACTCACCATTTTATTTGCAGACCACAGATATTCAACACAAACACAAGGGAAGTCGAAAAGAACTTGGGCATGCACAAACTTATAAAAACCTTTTCATGCCAAGAAACAATTGATAGAAGTTATCATAAAACAATAACATTTAATTTTCCACTTCCTCAAAACTGCACCACTCCTTGCAATAATTTCGTGCCACGTGTCCCAACCCTAAAATTGGCTTAATCTCATAGAAGCTCACAAATAATCTCTTGATTAATTGCTAAAGCTCAATGGTACGAAGGTCCAATGCACTCAGAGGACTTCGAATTGTTTCACATCAAGAGCCTTTGTGAAAAATGTCAGCAATTTGATTGTCAGTGCGAACATGTTCCAGCACAATTTGCCTATTCTCTATACGTTCTCTGATGAAGTGATGTCTTGATGTCAATTTGTTTTGTTCTACTGGTGTTGGACAGATTCTTGGTAATATTTATGGCACTTAAATTGTCACAATATAATGTTATAGCATTGTGCATGTACATCATACTCTCTAAGCATATGTTTCATCTAGAATAATTGAGTGCAACTGCTTCATGCAACCACATATTCAGCTTTTGCTGCGGAAAAAGATACACAATTTCATTTCTTGCTAAACCATGACACAAGATTGTTCCCTAGGAAAAAGCAACCACTCGAAGTATTTTTCGATCTTCTGAGCTTCCAGCCCAATCTGCATCAACAATATCCAACAGAAAGCTAATAGTACAAAAAAAGTACAAAAGACAATACTCACATGTACCATTGATATACTTGATGATTTGTTTAGCACCAAGCAATGACTAGCTTTCGGTTTAGCTTGGTACTTCCACAAGCTCCCACTGTAAATGCTATGTCAGGTATACTTGCAGTAAGATATAGTAAAATTCCTATAATACTTCGGTACAGACTCTCATCGACACTTCAACCATTGGAATCTTTAGACAATTTAGCATGTTTAAGAGCAAAAGTTTGCTTTACACTAGCATTTTCAAGACCAAATTTTTTGACAAGGGCCTTTGCACATTTGCTTTGAGATATGAAATATTCCATCCTTTAGCTGTTTTGATCTGAATCCCAAGAAGTACATCATTCACCTACCATGCTTATTTCAAATTTTATTGCATTTGCTTACTAAAGACCATTAAATGCTGAGACATTCCTCTAAACACAATATTGGTCCACATATATGTGTGCAAACATAAGACCTATTCTCTTTCTTCACAAACAACGTTTTGACAACTTCTCTCTTACATATCCATACTTGAGAAGGAATTTAGTTAAACGGTTTCTACAAGCACGTGGTTGCTTGTTTTAGTCCATATAGGGCTTTTCGAAGTTTGTGCGCATAATCAGAGTAGATAGGATCAACAAAGCCCTTAGGTTGTTCAACATAGACCTCTTCATTCAAGTACCCTTAAAAAAAGGCCATTTTTAACATTCATCTGAAAGAGCTTGGATTTTAGAAGACATGTGATGCTTAATAGAATTATGATGACTTCCAGCCAAGCCATTGGGAGCAAAAGTCTCATCAAAATCAATACTCTCAATTTGAAAGTATTCCTGAGCAACTAAGTGAGCTTTGTTTCTTGTAACTACTTCTTTGCATCAAGTTTATTCCTAAAAACCACTTGGTGCTAAATGACATTTGCAGACTCAGAATAAGGAACCAAGTCCTAGACATGGTCAAAGTTCATCTTCAAGTAGCTTACAAGGAACCCACCTTCTCCTTTGGTTTACTCCAAGCATGAGCTGCATCCCATGCAGCACATCTCTTTGCATAATAATCTGCAATATATTGAAGTGATTGAAGTGAGAAAAATGAGAGAACCGACTGAATTTTTGCTAAAAAATTCGAATGAAGAAGGTGTTCTTCAATGGGTTGGTTCAGTGAGCTTTCTCCATATTCCCTTTGATTCCAGCTTATTTTGAGTCCCACAACTCAATCTAGAGCACTAAGAGAATAGTAGGGAAGATCTTGTGGTGGTCTACACAAGGATTTAGAGGATTTTACAGCTGAAAAATGGAGATTTTGTTGGTTCGGCCAAGGTATGTTCATAAAACCCATTATACTCTGTTTTTAGCATGTTTCTTTTCAACCAAAATTAATGAATTGGAATATTTATGGATCCTAATTTCTTTCGCTACGTGATGGTGTCCATCCAACAATTGGTGTCAGAGCATCTTATAAGAATTCAGTTTGGATTAATTCTAGTTTGGTGGGTGTTTTGTATGAAAATATGAAATGATATAGTTTTCTGAGTTTTGGCCTTTAATTTCTCTTTGATTCCCCATTTAAAATTTGTAATTGGCTCTTGCTTGATCAGCTTTAATGTCTTCCTAAGAGTCTGTAATTTATTTAGAGTTATTAGAGTTGAAATTAAACTGTAATTCGAAGAAACAAGTGAAGGGGTCGAGTTGCATATTCCAAACGATCAGCCTCTGTTCATATCGTCGTTAAGCTTCAGTAGCTAAATGATCGTTTAGCTTCATACGTTAGACGATATGAAGGAAAAGCTAAACGATCGTGTAGCTTCGGGCGTTAATCGTTTAGATGTTGTGCGCTAGATAATCATCTACTTCGGGAGCTAAACGATGCGTTGTTTTGCTATGAAATGGCACTACACAATCGTGTAGCTTCGGGTGGGAGTTAAGCGATGAGGGGAAGAGCTATGCGGTGACGCTGAGCGATTTGCTTACACGATCGTTTACATTTGATCGGGAGCTAAACAATGAGGCAAAGAGCTATGTGATGGCGCTGAGCGATCGCTTACATGATTGTTTACCTATAAGCGGTAGCTGAGCGATGCGTGGATGCTATGCGATAGCACTAGGCGATTGCTTACCTCGACCGCGTGCTAAACGATCAAAATGAGGTGCTAACGATGGAGCTATGCGATAGTGTTTGACACTAAGCAATTATGTAGCATACTCCGACATGAGACGATGACACTATACGATAGAAGGAAAAGACTATATGATCGTGTAGCTTTGTTAAACGATAGGCATTGGTTGCTAAACGATGAAGCAAACACTAAACGATCAAGCCAAAATGCATGACATATTGTCGTCAGTACTAAACGATCTGACTTAGCGAGATTTTGAGTGAGAGCAAGAGAATCTGGTTCGACCGGTTCTCTTGAGGTTTGGTCCGGTTCAGCTTCAAATGGTTTGTGGTTGGTTCGGTTCAGACGGTTCGGGTCCCGTTCAATTAATCTCGGATCGTTGGAGCCCATGATTTGTAGGTCCATAGAGGTCCCCCTACTAGCTCGAAAATGGATTAGCTCTAGAGTAGTGTGATAAGTTAATTTGAAACGTTCATATTAGAATCAAACGGTAATTGGAGAAAATATATGATTTAAATATATAAAGATGAATTTGTATAAAAATTAATTTAATATTAGATATTAAATTAATTAGAATTATTTAAATTATTTAAATAATTATTTATTAATCTTATTAGAAAATTAATTTTTGAAATTAATATATTTTGATTTTAGAAATAAAATATGATTTTAAAATCAAAATGGATTTTGGAAATTGAAAATTACACAAAACTTGAAAATGGATTTTTCAAAGTTCATCTTCAAGTAGCTTACAAGGAACCCACCTTCTCCTTTGGTTTACTCCAAGCATGAGCTGCATCCCATGTAGCACATCTCTTTGCGTGATAGTCTACAATATATTGAAGAGATTGGAGTGAAGAAAAAGGAGAGAACCGACTGAATTTTTGCTAAAAAATTCAGATGAAGAAGGTGTTCTTCAATGGGTTGGTTCAGTGAGCTTTCTCCATATTCCCATTGATTCCAACTTATTTTGAGTTCAACAACTCAATCTAGAGCACCAAGAAAATAGTAGGGAAGATCTTGTGGTGGTCTACACAAGGATTTGGAGGATTTTGCAGCTGAAAAATGGAGATTTCGTTGGTTCGGCCAAGGTATGTTCATGAAACCCATTATACTCTGTTTTTAGCATGTTTTTTTTCAATCAAAATTAATGAATTAGAATACTTATGGATCCTGATTTCTTCTGCTGCGTGATGGTGTCCATCCAACATCTTAGTCCATCACCCTTTATTGTGATAATAGCGATGATCTTGTGAATTCTCATGAGCCTGAGAGTCATAAGCGTGGCAAGCACATCAAGCAGAAATATCATCTCATCTGAGAGATTCTACATCGAGGGGACGTGATAGTCACAAAGATAGCTTTGCAGCACAACGTTGCTGGTCCGTTTATGAAGGCTCTCACAGCTACAGTGATTGAGGGTCACCTGTAGAGTATGGGTCTATGGGATAGACCACGACTGGACTAGGGCAAGTGGGAGATTTGTTACTGGACGTTTCTGCCCTAGTTTATTGTTTTGTGTACTTGTAATGAGATTATCTTGTACACCCCACTAGTTTTAGGACAAGTGGGAGATTGTTGGGGTTGATGCTCTAAATCTCGTAGGGTCCTGTAGTTTGTAAACACTTGTATGAACAAACACTTTGTGATTTATAATATATGATATTTTATTCACTTTAGTCTATGAAATATGAGATATTTTAGTTGCATTAACCACAAACAAATAAACTAAGGTCCATGGTTATCGTTGTAACTTAAGCATGTATGTGGAGACATACAAGTAGATTGTTCTTTAAGTGATAACCTAAATGGTCTGTAGTATATGGATAAAGGAGAGATACCTTATCTTGGTGACACTATGAGTGTGACCCGCTTTATAGGTGTTACAAATGTTGTAAAGTGCTATAAATGATCTGATCTTGATCATTCGTGTATTAGACATGCGAGCGGGGATACTCTATACATAGGAGTTTGTATAAGACCGAACCACGAAATGTTTAGTCTCTTTATATAACGCCGTTCATAATTGAGACTTTCATTTCACTAGGATGACCATAGGTAACATGACCTTAATCCTGAGTGAGTTGTGAACTTCTGCTTATGAGGGCGATCCTTTGATTTGCATGGGTGAGAGTGGTCAGATTGCCGACTCAACGAACCTACCATTTTGGGGATTCGTCTGATTGGGGAGTTGGGAACTCAGCTACACAAGATGGAATTCACTCCTTCCCCGAAGCAGGGGTAAGTAGATAAATTGCTCCCTTGAGGGTTGATTCCGGGGCTTGAACAATGTGGTGCCACACCTTTTTTTGGCCCGAGAAGGGTTTAGTCATATTGGGACTATGATATATTGATTATTAGAGGAATCAATGGTACTTAAGAAGTTAGATGTAACTATAGGGGCAAAACAGTAAATTGCCCAGCTGTCGGTCTTTAGTGGAGCGCCCGGTAGTTAACAGATTGTGGATATCGTGATTAAAGAGTTTAGTCAGTTATTCATGTATCGTTGGAGCTTCAAGCTACAGGTCCATAAAGTCCTCTTGGTAGCTCAATGGATTCAAGTTGAGAATCAGATTTTAGGTTAGTTTGAAATGTTTAAATTAACAAGAGGGAATTTGATTATATATGATATAATTAAATTAATTCAATTATATGTGATATAATTGATATGATGTATTTGATACATTATTATTTGATTGGAGGAATTAATATAAATATGATTTATAATAAATGCCATAAAATAGAAAAAGAATTATGGTTTATTTGTTGCATATGATGCAATATTAAAACTATAGGTTATAAATATAATATGATAAGTTAGTTATTGTATTTACTTATAATTTATTAATTATGAGATAATTGATAATTCTTTTTCTCCAATAACCATCTTAACGGGTGGTTATACACAGTTATTATGGCAAAGTGGATAAAATGAAAAATAGTTTTTTCAAATTCATTCTACGAAACGACTGATCAGAAAATCTATCGAGTAAAAGGTGTTTTACCACACGATAGCCTTAGAGAGTCTAGAAGATTGAGGGTCGAGTCTATGCGATAGACCTATATCTTCTACACGATAGTTCTGTTAATTACTCGATCGTTCTCCTCTTCCATTCCTCCATCCCTCTATCCAAAATCATACAGAGCCCACAACTCATGGATTCTCACACCAAGAATACCAGGGTAATCTTGTGGTGGTGTCGAGTTTTGTTCAAGGAACGAGGATCGAGTTTTACTCGTTGGTGATCAATGAACTTCCAGTTGCTCGTTGCGTTCATGTTGTTCCAAGTGTTCAAGATTTTCCGAGGGAAATACGTGAAGAAAAAGTTCTTCAAAGGTATTATCTTCCCAATCCCTTGTATTTTTGTTAAGAAGCATGTTGTAATTTATCTTTAATGCATAACTGTTTCTATATGATTGTAAATGTTTAGGTTCTTTCACAATGGAGTTTGGAGCGATCCGCTTTCGCTCATAGGTTCTCTAGTTTTCAAGTTTCTTCATTTAGGACATTGTCTTAGCATCTGGGTTCACAATATCTTCAGCCTCACCAATCAAAGGAGGAACAACTTCGCTAGGAGGATCTTCAACTTTGTTTATTTTTTGCTTTTACATTGTAGCGCACCATTTTCGGTTTTGAAGTATGAGTTCCTCTCCGAGTACTCACCATTTTATTTGCAGACCACAGATATTCAACACAAACACAAGGGAAGTCGAAAAGAACTTGGGCATGCACAAACTTAAAAAACCTTTTCATGCCAAGAAACAATTGATAGAAGTTATCATAAAACAAATAACATTTAATTTTCCACTTCCTCAAAACTGCACCACTCCTTGCAATAATTTCGTGCCACGTGTCCCAACCCTAAAATTGGCCTTAATCTCATAGAAGCTCACAAATAACTCTTGATTAATTGCTAAAGCTCAATGGTACGAAGGTCCAATGCAACTCAGAGGACTTCGAATTGTTTCACATCAAGAGCCTTTGTGAAAATGTCAGCAATTTGATTGTCAGTGCGAACATGTTCCAGCACAATTTGCCTATTCTCTATAAGTTCTCTGATGAAGTGATGTCTGATGTCAATTTGTTTTGTTCTACTGTGTTGGACAGAATTCTTGGTAATATTTATGGCACTTAAATTGTCACAATATAATGTTATAGCATTGTGCATGACATCATACTCTCTAAGCATATGTTTCATCTAGAATAATTGAGTGCAACTGCTTCATGCAACCACATATTCAGCTTTTGCTGCGGAAAAAGATACACAATTTCATTTCTTGCTAAACCATGACACAAGATTGTTCCCTAGGAAAAAGCAACCACTCGAAGTACTTTTTCGATCTTCTGAGCTTCCAGCCCAATCTGCATCACAATATCCAACAAGAAAGCTAATAGTACAAAAAAAGTACAAAAGACAATACTCACATGTACCATTGATATACTTGATGATTTGTTTAGCACCAAGCAAATGACTAGCTTTCGGTTTAGCTTGGTATCTTCCACAAGCTCCCACTGTAAATGCTATGTCAGGTATACTTGCAGTAAGATATAGTAAAATTCCTATAATACTTCGGTACAGACTCTCATCGACACTTCAACCATTGGAATCTTTAGACAATTTAGCATGTTTAAGAGCAAAAGTTTGCTTTACACTAGCATTTTCAAGACCAAATTTTTTGACAAGGGCCTTTGCACATTTGCTTTGAGATATGAATATTCCATCCTTTAGCTGTTTGATCTGAAATCCCAAGAAGTACATCAATTCACCTACCATGCTTATTTCAAATTTTATTTGCATTTGCTTACTAAACGATCCATTAAATGCTGAGACATTCCTCTAAACACAATATTGTCCACATATATGTGTGCAAACATAAGACCCTATTTCTCTTTCTTCACAAACAACGTTTTGACAACTTCTCCTCTTACATATCCATACTTGAGAAGGAATTTAGTTAAACGGTTCTACCAAGCACGTGGTGCTTGTTTTAGTCCATATAGGGCTTTTCGAAGTTTGTGCGCATAATCAGAGTAGATAGGATCAACAAAGCCCTTAGGTTGTTCAACATAGACCTCTTCATTCAAGTACCCATTAAAAAAAGGCATTTTTAACATTCATCTGAAAGAGCTTGGATTTCAGAAGACATGTGATGCTTAATAGAATTATGATGACTTCCAGCCAAGCCATTGGAGCAAAAGTCTCATCAAAATCAATACTCTCAATTTGAAAGTATTCCTGAGCAACTAAGTGAGCTTTGTTTCTTGTAACTACTTCATTTGCATCAAGTTTATTCCTAAAAACCCACTTGGTGCTAATGACATTTGCAGACTCAGAATAAGGAACCAAAGTCTAGACATGGTTTCTTTCAAATTGGACCAATTCTTCTTGCATAGCGTTCAACCAACATCCATCTTTAAATGGTTCATTGACATTCTTTGGTTCCACAGGAGATGTGAACAGATATTTTCGATCATTTGCAGATAATCCACCTTATCTTTTTTCTAGTGGATACTCCAGTCCCAACATCTCCTATAATATTACTTGATGGGTGATTCTTCAAAGTTCTACTCACAGTTGCTTGATACACTTTTGTTCATCTTCATTATCCGAGAACATAATGTGGTTAGAATTTACAGTAATGTCATATGAAATGTCATCAGAAATTTGTGGAACATTTGATTGTCTTACATACATTTACAGTAACAGACTCATCCTCATCTTTATTCATATCAACAACAAACTTTCCATCATTTTCGGACCACATTAATTGATTCCATAACACTCTTTGTGCGCTTGTTACAAACCTCGTAAGCTCTGCTATATGCTAAATATCCCAAATGTTGGGATTGGTGTCCTAATTCTCCCGGAGTCTTGTTGTTTTGTAAAGATACACATTGTTTCATGACTAAGTGTTATTTAATTCTGGCATTTACTCATATCCAATAAACAAAGATCCTTGGTTATCTTATGTATATTTAAGCATGTATATGTGATATACAGGTGGATCATGCCTTAAGTGATAACCTAAATAGGTCTGTAGTATAAGGATTAAGGTGGGATACCTGATCCTAGTGACACTA
>NC_052360.1:26947819-27043652 GCF_009727055.1 Benincasa hispida
TATAAGGATTAAGGTGGGATACCTGATCCTAGTGACACTATGGATACGGCCCGCTTTGTAGAGGTTTGCAAGTGTTGTAAACTACCACAGATGGTAGATCCTGACCATTCATATGGAGATGCGAGTGAGGGTGTTCTATACAAAGAGATTGTATAAGGCCTAGACCACGAGATGATCAGACTCTATATATAATGCCATTGATACTAGAGACTTACATCTCACCTAAACGACCATAGGTGACACGACCTCAATCTTGAGTGTTTTGGAAACTCTCGCCTTTTAGGGCGGTCCTTTGATTAGTATGGGTGATAATGGCCAGATTTCCTACTCAACATGCCTACCTTTTTGTGAACTTGTCTGATCTAGGAGCTGGGAACTCAATCCACAAGACGGAATTCACTTCTTTCCCGAAGTAGGGATAAGTAAAGAGATTGCTCCTTTAAGGGCTGATTCTAGGGCTTGAACATAGTGGTCACAGCTTCTCTTTGGAAGAGAAGACTCAGTCATAGTAGGATTATGACTTATGTTCATTAGAAGAATCAGTGGTACTTAAGGAGTCAGATGTAACTACGAGGGTATAGCAGTTATTGGTCCAGCTATACTTACGAGCGATCTATGAAGGGTTATCACACTTTTGATTGGTTAAGATGGACACATAATATATCTATGGTAAAGAGAGTTCAGCTGTCGGTCTTTAGTAGAGTGCTTGACAGTTAACAGATAGTGGATCCCGTGACTAAAGAGTTTAGTCAGTTATTCACGTACCGTTGGAGCTTCGAGCTACAGGCCCATAAGGTCCCCTTGGTAGTTCAATGGATTCAGTTAAAGATCAGTTCTTGGTGTTGATTTGAAATGTTTAAGTTGACAATAGGTATTTTGATTATATATGATATAATCGGTATGATGTATGAGATACATCTAGTGGATGACTGATGTAAATAAGATTTACATTAAGTACCATGGAATAGAAAAAGAACTATGGTTTATATGTTTCATGAGATGAAATATTAAAACTATAGGTTATAAATATAGTATGATAAGTTGGTTATCTTTTGTATTTATAATAATATTAATTATTGGATAATTAATTCTTTTTCTTTAATAACCAATTGAGTGGGCGGTTATTGGTGATTCATGGTAATCATGAGATAAAAGAAAAATGGTTTTACTAATTTTAGTAAGTTTTTCATAAAAGTTTTTTGAGATTTCTCTCGGCAAAAAGAATCTCACGGAGTTGTCAAGTAAATATAGATTTACTAAATGACAAGGTGGAATTCACTTCTCCAACCACCGTGTACTAAGCATCTCGCGATCATCTACACGATAAAACAAATGCTTTGCTCTATCGTTTACCAGCGCTTTCAAAGCTAAACGATCGTTTAGCATTTACTACACGATCGTCTAGAAAAATCTAAACGATCGTGTAGCTATTACTATACGATCGTGTGCCTTTTACTAGGCGATTAAGCCTGAAGTACACAATCGCTTAGCGCGCTCGGCACAACGCCCGCCTTCCGTGATCTTCTAAATGACTACAATGCCGCGAAGCACCATCGCCTAAGCAATCGCTTAGCTAGCGCCTCCATATCGCATACACGCGATCGCATAGGTAGTAACTAAACGATGAAGCTTGTTAACTACACGCTTGTCTAGTGCGTTCCTTTTACTAAACGACGAGCATCACAAGCTCCCACTATGATCGTCTACCTCCAACGCCTACGTGATCATGCAACCAATGCTACTATCGCTTAGCATTAGCTAAACGATCGTCTAGAAAATACTATATGATCGTCTAGAAAAAACTAAACGATCGTTTAGTGAAATCCCAACGATCGTTTACCTGAGGCTACATGATACGACCAACGTTTGGTTTTCTTCTTTGTTGAGAACTGCATCTCCATGCGTCAAAACTCCATCACGAACGACTTGACTAACTCAAATTAAATTTCAGGCTTGATTGCAAAGTTAATTATGCCCAAAAACACAAGGGCCCTTACAAATAACACTTTGTAATAGCGAAAGCTTTAAAAAAAGGCAATTAAACTCGAAACATACATCAACGCAACCACAGATGCAGAAAACGATTAACCACAAATGCAAAAATCCACTGCGACTGTAAAATGCGTTCAATTCAGAGTTGTAATTTGGAATAGCAGAGAACTTGGCTCTGATACCAATTGAAGGAAATTGAACTCTAGATTTCCATGAGCAGCGGAAATAAGATCATTCAAAATTACAATCATGAATGAACATTACAAATTACAATCGTAAACAAAACATGTGGTTATGCAATTAATATAGAAATTATAGCATGAACAACAAACGAATAAGGAAGATCTCTACAAATACTTGTCGCCTCGTCTCCACGTTTCTTGCTCACGAATACTCGAACAACAGCAACCTCGATAGGATTGAGAAGTTGGTGCAAAGTGGACTTCTAAAGAGTTTAGAAGAAAACTCCATGCCAGTATGTGAATCATGCTTCGAAGGCAAGATGACCAAACAACCTTTTACTAGAAAAGGTTACAGAGCCAAGGAAGCCTTGAAGCTTGTACATTTAGACCTCTATCGTCCGAAAAATGTTAGAGCTCAATGTGGGCATGAATATTTCATCTCTTTCATAGATGATTATTCAAGGTTTGGGTATCTCTTCCTAATGCAACATAAGTCTGAAGCCCTTGACAAGTTCAAGGAGTATAAGGCTGATGTTGAAAACTTGTTAAGTAAGAAGATAAAAACATTATGATCTGATCGTGGTGGAAAGTATATGGACCTCCAATTCCATAATTATATGATAGAACATGGGATTGCATCCCAACTCTCGGCCCCTGGTACACCTTAGCAGAATGGTGTATCAGAAAGAAGAAACAGAACCTTGTTGGACATGGTTCGGTCAATGATGAGTAAGGCGGAGCAAATCCGGAAAGATTGCCTCAGTTCGAATTGTTCTAGGTCACCAAACTATGACGAGAGTTTCGCCTTTCGGCCGCGCCATTCTATGCTCATCTTCCAGACTTGTTTTAGGGTTATGCAGTGCAGACTGCATGTTATATCCTGACCAACATTCCCTCGAAAAGTGCTTCTGAAACACCTTTTGAGTTATGGAGAGACTATAAAGGTAGTTTATGCCGTTTCAGGATTTAGGGTTGTCCGGCACATATGCTAGCGACTAACCCAAAGAAGTTGGAACCGCGTTCGAAGGTTTGCCTCTTTGTAGGCTACCCCAAGGAAACAAAAGGTGGATACTTTTATGATCTAAGTGAGAACAAAGTGTTTGTTTCCACAAATGCTATCTTCTTGGAAGAAGACCATATGAAGGATCATAAGCCACGAAGTAAGCTCGTTTTATGTGAGATCACAAGTGAGACTGAGACTGTTGATAGTTCAACAAGAGTTGTTGAACAGGCCGACAGATCAACAAGAGTTGTTGAGGTCGGAACGTCTAGTCAACCAGCTCAAGAGTTGAGACCTCCTCGACATAGTGGGAGGGTTATAAACCCACTAGATCGTTACATGGGTTTGACTGAAGCCCAAAACGTCATTACGAATTATGGGGTCGAGGATCCATTGTCTTTTAAGAAAGCAATAGAGGATGTTGACAAAGATGAATGGGTTAAAGCTATGAACCAGGAAATGGAGTCTATGTACTTCAATAACATCTAGGAGCTTTTTTATCCACCTGATGGGGTAAGACCTACTGGGTGTAAGTGGATCTATAAGCGAAAGAGAGGTGTAGATGGAAAGGTGAAAACCTTTAAGACTAGACTCATGGCAAAGAGTTATACCCAGGTTGAGGGAGTTGGCTATGAGGAAACTTTCTCACCTGTCGTCATGCTCAAGTTTATTCGGATTCTTCTGTTCGTAGCCACATTTTATGATTATGAAATATGGAAAATGGACGTCAATACTGCCTTTCTTAGTGGTAATCTTGAGAAGACCATCTATATGACTCAACCAGAGGGGTTCGTAGTTCCAGATCAAGAGCAAAGAGTTTTCAAGCTTAATAGGTCCATTTATGGGCTAAAACAAGCATCTCGATCTTGGAACATCAGATTTGACACTGCTGTCAAGTTGTTTGGCTTTTATCATAATGTTGATGAGTTTTGTGTTTACAACAAGATCATCAACAACTCAATAGCTTTTCTGGTACTATATATGGATGATATCCTACTCATTGGGAATGATGTAGGGTATCTAACTGACATTAAGAAGTGGCTAGTTGCCCAATTCCAAATGAAAGATTTGGGTGAGGCATAATACGTTCTAGGGATCTAGAGTATTTGAGATCGCAAGAACAAATGGTTAGCCCTGTCACAGGCATCATACATTGATCAAATTTTGATCAGGTACAGGATGTAGAATTCCAAGAGGGGTTTCTTACCTTTCAGGCATGGAATCGTTCTGTCTAAGGATTAATGTCTTAAGACACCTCAAGAGATTGAGGAAATGAGACGGATTTCCTATGCTTCTGCTGTAAGAAGCTTGACGTATGCAATGTTGTGTACTAGATCTGACATTTTCTATGCAGTAGGGATTGTCAGTCAGTATCAGTCCAATCCAAGATTTGATCACTGGACGGAGGTCAAGACGATCCTCAAGTATCTTCGGAGAACAAAGGACTACATGTTTGTGTATGGAGATAAGGATCTGATCCTTACAGGATACACAGGCTCTGACTTTCAGATCGATAGAGATTCTCGCAAATCGACATCGGGGTCAATGTTTACTCTGAATGGAGGGGTTGTAGCCTGGCGAAGCATCAAGCAAGGAAGCATCGCAGACTCCACTATAGAAGTCGAATACGTAGCGGCTTGTGAAGTAGCTAAGGAAGTTGTTTGGCTGAGAAAGTTCCTTTCAGATTTGGAAGTTATTCCAAATTTGGATTTGCCGATCACACTGTATTATGATAACAGCAGGGCTGTGGCAAATTCGAAGGAGCCTCGGACTAAGCACATAGAACGGAAATATCACCTGATCAGGGAGATTGTGCAGCATGGTGATGTGATAGTCACGAAGATCGCATCGAAGCACAACGTTGCTAATCCCTTTACAAAAGCCCTCATGGCTAAAGTGTTCGAGAGTCACCTAGAGAGTTTGGGTCTGTGGGACATACGGCATCTTGTCTAGGGCAAGTGGGAGATGATACTGGTGTATGCCCTAGTTTATTGTATATTGTACATTTTTATATTGTATTGTACATTAGTCTCCCGACAAGTGGGAGATTGTTGGGATTGGTGTCCTAATTCTCCGGAAGTCTCGTTGTTTTGTAAAGATACACATTTTTTCATGAATAAAATAAGTGTTATTTAATTCTGGCATTTACTCATATCCAATAAACAAAGCTCCTTGGTTATCTTATGTGAACTTAAGCATGTATATGTGATATACAGGTGAATCATGCCTTAAGTGATAACCTAAATAGGTCTGTAGTATAAGGATCAAGGTGGGATACCTGATCCTGGTGACACTACGGATACGACCCGCTTTGTAGAGGTTTGCAAGTGTTGTAAACCACTACAGATGGTAGATCCTGACCATTCATGTGGAGACGTGCGAACGAGGGTGTCCTATACAAAGAGTTTGTATAAGGCCTAGACCACGAGATGATTAGACTCTATATATAACGCCGTTAATACTAGAGACTTACATCTCACTTAAACGACCATAGGTGACACGACCTCAATCCTGAGTGTTTTGGGAACTCCTGCCTTTGAGGGCAGTCCTTTGATTAGTATGGGTGAGAGTGACCAGATTGCCAACTCAACATGTCTACCTTTTTGGGGACTTATCTAATTTGGGAGCTGAGAACTCAATCTATAAGATGGAATTTACTCCTTTCCCGAAGCAGAGACTTGTCTGATTTCGGGAATTGAACATAGTGGCCACAGCTTCTCTTTGGAAGAGAAAACTCAGTCATAGTAGGACTATGACTTATGTTTATTAGAGGGATCAATGGTACTTAAGGAGTCAGATGTAACTATAGGGGCATAACAATTATTGGTCCAGTTGTACTTACGAGCGATCTGTGAAGGGTTGTTGCACTTCTGATTGGTTAAGATGGACGCATAATATATCTGTGGTAAAGAGAGTTAAGTTGTCGGTCTGTAGTGGAGTGTTTGTTAGTTAACGGATGGTGGATCCCGTGACTAAAGAGTTTAGTCAGTTATTCACATACCGTTGGAGCTTCGAGCTACAGGTTCATAAGGTCCCCTTGGTAGCTCAATGGATTCAATTGAGGATCAGTTCTTGGTGTTGACAATGTTCAAATTGATAAGAGGTATTTTGATTATATATGATATAATCGGTATGATGTATGAGATACATCTAGTGGAGGATTGTTGTAAATGAGATTTACATTAAGTACCATGGAATAGAAAAAGAACTATAGTTTATAAGTTTCATGAGATGAAATATTAAAACTATAGGTTATAAATATAGTATGCTAAGTTGGTTATCATTTATATTTATAATAATATTAATTATTGGATAATTAATTCTTTTTCTTTAATAACCAATTGAGTTGGTGGTTATTGGTGATTCATGGTAACCGTGAGATAAAAGAAAAATGGTTTTCCTAATTTTAATAAGTTTTTCATAAAAGTTTTTTGAGATTTCTCTCAGCAAAAAGAATCTCACAGAGTTATCAAGTAAATATAGATTTACTAAACAACAGCTTGGGCAAGCTAAACGATCCCGCAATGGCGAGCTAAATGATCGTACAATATTTACCAAACGATCGTATAGCTTTTGCTAGACGATCGTTTGCCCAAAGTAAACGATCGTGTAATGTTTGTAGGCAACAGACATCGAGCTAAACGATGAGTTAAACGATCGCATAGCTTTTGCTAGACGATCGCATAGCTTTAGCTAAACGATTGGGCATCGACCTATACGATAGGTCTCCGCAATCTCCCACTTGCCCAGTCGTGTACATGATCGATGTTTCCTCTTTCATCTACCTCATTCCAAGTCCGAACAGAGCCCACCCTCTGGATTCTCACACCGAGAATACCAAGGTAACCTTGTTGGTGGTGTCATACTCAACTCGACACCTTCGAGGTTTTATGGAGGTCGTTCGTGTTGCTAAGGAGTTTGGGACCGAAGTGATCGCTGAGTTCGAGCGCGAAGTGTTCATGCTGTGTTGTGGTCGTGTAGATCGAGCGTTCGAGGTTGCTGTTGTTCGAGCGTTCATGAGCAAGGAGCATGGAGATGAGGCGATAAATGTTCGTAGAGATCTTCCTTGTTCATCTGTTGTTCATGCTATAATTTCTATATTAATTGCATAACCGCATGTTTTGTTTACGACTGTAATTTGTAATGTTCATTCATGATTGTAATTTAGAATGATCTTATTTTCGCTGTTCATAGAAATCTAGAGTTTGATTTCCTTCACCAAAAAGATTCCTTCATCACTCTTTGAATCTCATATTTTTCTTTGGATCTCGATCAGCTAATATGTAGCACAGACTGCCAAAACTATGAAAGTATTTGACATTAGATTTTCTCCTTCTCCAAATTTCATAGTTTGTATAGTCAACCAGGACGAAGAGCGATCCATTATGAATCCGACAAGCAATACTCAGGGCTTGGACTCAGAATTGATAAAAGGGATCATAGGCATGAAACGTCACACGTGCCATCTTTTAGAAAGTATGGATCTTTCGCTTAATAGCTCCATTTTATTGGGGCGTAATGGGGTAGTAAACTCATGATGAATTCCTTCAATGGTGCAAAATTCAGCAAATTTACTATTCTCGAGCTCTCTATCGTGATCACTATGAATGCAAACTATGTTTAGTTATTTTTCTCTTTGGAGCTAAAGACAAAGAGCTTTGAGCACTTGAAAAGTATCTGTTTTCTCCCTTAGGAAACGCCCTAAGTGTATCGTGAAAAGTCATCGACACAAACCATGACATACTTTTTACCACCAAGACATAGGACCCATAAGGTCCACATGAATAAACTCCAGTATACGATCTTGTAGGGATTGAATCTTGAGTATAAACGTGTGAATGCCTTGCATCTCGAAAATCAATTTTTGAAGAAACAAAATCAGTGTTCTAAAATAGAACGTATGAGGATAAACATATGAAATAACATGATTTGGAGAAGGGAACTAAGAGAGAACCATTCTTACCTTTGAAAATTCCTGAGCTCTACGAAAAATCCTCTCGATCTTGCCACGAACTTCTTCTCGGTCGAACTTGAACACAACCACGAGAATAACCTTGTTATTCTCAAGGATTCCAATAGAAGGATATATGGTATCTAACTAATTGGAAGAGGAAAAGGTAGAAAGATTTCTCTTAGAGAGTAAAGAGAGGATTTTTGTTTTGGTGACTAGGGTAAATCTCACCAAAATCAATTCTTGCCCTAAAAGGGCCATAAGGAAGAATTTATATGGAGAAAGGTTAACCTCTTCTCCAAGTCCTTCCCAATTTACCCTTGTGCTTAATTAATTAAATAACTTTCATTTAATTAATTAGCACATTAATTAAAAAAATCTATACATTAAATCTAATTTAACATAAATAAGCATTGTATGTTTATGTGCATCACTTCTCTATTAATTTAATTAATTAATTCTTTATGAATCGAATTAACTTGAATTAAATATTTGAATCTCATTCAAATATTTCTCTCCGACTTAATTTAAATTATAGATCATATCCATAATCAATTACATATTAATTATATTAATATACAATTTCCTCCAATTGATTTGAACAATTCAAATCATTCATCTTTAATATTCTTTAGTGAGCTAACAAGGGGACCTGGTGAACCTGCAGACCAGAAGCTCCAACAATATGAGATTAATTGGCTAAACTTATTAACCAAACTAATCAATATTTGTTAACCGTAGGTACATTCCACCAAAGACCCTCAGCTGCACTCTTCTCACTGCAGATATATTTCTGTGTCTATGGATATAGACCAATAACAATAAGTTAGTCTTTCATGAGTGTCCATAACACAAACTAGGTCAAATTACCATTTTACTCTTGGGTTACCTCTATATCCTTAAGTACTAGTGCTCCTCTAATGAACAACCTGTTTATGGTCCAACCAATAAACAAAAACCCCTCTGGGGCCAATGAGAGGGTAGGGCCATTTATTCAAGTCCCGGAGACACCACTTAAAGAAACACTCATCTGCTTACCCTAAAATCGGGAAGGAGTGAATTTAATCTTGTATGATTCTGTTCCCAGGTCCTCACTCGGTCTTGTCCCTAAAATAGTAGACTTATTGAGTCGACAGACTGGCCACTTTCACCCATATAAATCAAAGGACAATCCCTTGTGAACAGAAGTTCATAATACACTCGGGATTAAAACTAAATTGCCTAGGTCATCCAATTGAAATACGAACCAAACTAGTTAACGACGTTACATCTAGTGGCTATTATTTCGCGGTCTGGTCTTATGCAAACTCATTGTATAGGATACCCTCACTTACAGTGTTACCAGGATAAGGTATCCAGCCTTATCCCTATATTGTAGACCCTTTAGATTGTTTCTTGAATATTGGTCCCTATATGTCTCCACATACAGTTCAAGACTCATAAGGCATGCTTGGATGTTATTTTATTGGATCTAGGGTTATTAAGACAAAATAGAATACAACAAAATCAATAAGATTTATTGAATTAACATTGATAACTCTTTATTGATGATGGTCAATTGATAACATTTATTATCTACGAGTTTTAGGACATAAAACCCAATAGATTTGTCACAGTTACAGGAACCTTCTTATAAGATACTCTTATTTGTTTACCAGCTTGACATTCTTCACATATTATTCTTCCATGACTACTAACATTAGGAAGCCGATCACAATGTTTTTTTATACAGCCTTCCATATGGCTTTGACACTAACATGACCTAGACATTTATGCTATAAAGAGGTTTCTTCTTTCTTTGAAACAAAACATTGATGAGAAGAATCAGTAGGAGTCCACAAATAATAGTTCACCCACCATGCTTATTACCTGTCATGATAAGAGACTTAGCATTATCTATGACAAGACACCCATCTTTTATGAAGTCTACGTTCAACCTCTGATTACATAATTGGCTAATACTAATAAGATTTGTCATTAATCCTTCCACCAACATAACATCATAAAAAGTAGGAAGCCCTGGATACTTGAGTTTACCTTTTCCAAGAACTTTCCTCGTGGCAGCGTCCTCGAAGATCACCTACCCAGACCTAATAGCCTTGAGATCAGAAACATAGCTCTTCTCCCCTGTCATATGCCTTGAGCATCCACTATGAAAAACCAATCACCTTTAGTTAAGGAGCTGAGAGAAGTAAGAATAACATTATAGTGACCAAAATTGTTTTTAACTCTCCACACTTGCTTTATTCTGGGATGACTATTTCTTCTGTTAGTAGTATAGGCAGGAATTCTTGAATTAGATTCATATTTATGATAGTCATATATCGTGTAACAGAACGATCTAATATGACCCTGTTTTCTATAGAAGTGACAGATCCACTTCTTTCTACTTTGGTCGTTCTTGCTTTGAAAATGACTAATGGTAGGACAGACCGATTGCACATTCCTCCATGGTTCTCTCTCTGACAAATACAATTTTTTGTTTTCCTTTGTCTGAACCTTGAGCTCTACAATTAGTATTAGAGTTAGAGAAACCAATATCACGAGCATCTCTAGAAGACTTACCTTCAAAAAGAATTTGATCCAGGTAGTTAGTTCTAGAGTTTAACATTCTCACAAATTTTCACATAGACTCTTTTTCTATTTTGAATTTGTTAAGTTCTCGCTTCAAATCAAAGTAACAGACATGAGCCTGGTATTATCAGTAATAAACATCTTTATCCTTGCCTTGTGGATCTCAAGAACTTTAGCATCCTCACATTTTTGCTTGTAGAGATCACGATAAGCAGATGCAAGAGATGAATCATGAGATTCTTCATTCGCTGCAACAAACTCATCTTCAATCACTTTATCATCTGAACTATTAGATGAAATGCAACTAACAAAAGCTTCGATATCTTCTTCTGAATTACTACTATCATAACACTTGTTTTGACACTTTAGGAAGGTTGGATATTCAGACTGATAATGTCTAATTCCTTTACATTCTTTGCATAAAAAATGTTTATCTTTATTTCTATTATTACTGCCAAATTTTTCTGTCCTTCTTTACTCGTTGAGATCTTTGAAATTTAGATTCATAATTGTTGTCTGCCTTATTGATTCTAGGAGAGTGGGACCCTAATTTCTTCTCAAATTTCTTCAAGACACAGAGAAAATTGTTTTGACAACAAAGAGATAGCATCCACAAGATTCTCCTCAATCTTCCACTGGTTCAGATGAATGATTTCCAATTGATGATTGCAGAGCAATTTCCTTGTTTTTCTTATCAGGCTTGTCATTTAGGGACATTTCAAATGTAAGCAGAGACCCAAAGAGATCATCAACTTTCATAGAGGAAATATCTTGAACTTCTTCTAATGCTATGACCTTCATATCAAACCTCTGAGGTAGAGATTTGAGAAATTTTCTTACCAGCTTTTCTCTTAAAAAAAAATTCCCTTAGAGCAAAAGATTCATTTGCAATGCCAAGAAGTCTCAAATAACACCTATAGCACTTAAACAAATATACCAACACATAATCTCTAACACTTTCTAACCTATGGGGCTAGGGCCCCTCAAGGACCCACCTCGAATGAGGCAAAGAATTCTCGATTAGATGAGGAATGATAGCGAGAGGTGGAAATCTGATCTTCGCAAATTCTGAAGGAGGAATATTTACTCTAATTTCCACAAAACTAAACGAAAAGTTTTACGTGAATGAAAATTGAAATAGAGGGTGAAGACGGGCCCGCTCCTGAACATCTTACCTTAAGAAACATTCAATTGCATGGATTTGCGTAATAGGAAGATCAGTTATAAATTCCCTTCTAAAACTAGGAGAATATTGTCATCTATAATTCTTTGTCATCTCTAGGTTTTTTCCAAATTTTGGGGCTTGCCTTTGTGTCATTTTTCGAACGAAAACTCCAAATCTTTTTACACAAAATTCTGTCCCCCTTTTATGGAAAAAAAAGAAAAAAAAAAAAAACTTATTTCTTTTTAGTATTAAAATAACTCTAAACTTCATAGTTTCTAAATCTTGAAATTTTCAGAAAATATCAAATGGGAAAGTGACGCCGATGGCTAAGCGTATTCAAATTGTTGTTGTCATCTTGGCTAATTTCTTATACCATTTATCCAAGTCATAAAATTTCAAATCTATACTTTAAAAAGCAGTCGGTACATTTTTTGTCGTGAATTTTACTATATTTTCATTTGGACTTTATTGATATTACCATGCTTTTAATGCGTATTCTATTAACAATTTGCATACATTAAAAAAAGTAATTCCCAAAATGTGAAAAATATCTGATATGAATATAATTCAACTGTAATTAACATGTAATCATTCATTCTTTGAAGATCAAAGATTCAAATCACTATACATCACACTTGTTGAACTAAAAAATTCATAATATGAAATTAATTAATATAATTACTCTTAGTTTGGATCATACTAATTATAATAAGACAAAATTAAAATACAATGTAGAGTTGTTTTTAAATATAAAAAAATAAACCAAAATATTTACAAGATATAGCAAAATTTTAGAATTATCCATGATAGACGCTATCAATATCACTAATAGAAGTCTATCAGTGTCTATCATTGATAGTTCTATAGTTCAAAAATTTTACTATATTTTGTAAATATTTTCAACAGTTTTACCATTTGAAATAATTTTCCTACAATATATCTTGAAATTCATTCTAATTTAATTATTGATATTTTTAAATACCTAAATTTAGTTTAGGTACTTTTAATAAAATTTAAAATAGGTGTTCATAATTTAAATGAGGTAGTAAGTATGTAAAAAAAACTTTAATACTAAAATAGAAATATAGGCAACAATTGACTTACAATAGAAAGCAACAACCCAATTGGGGAGTAGTGACCAATTTTGAGAGTTTGATGAGGATGGTTCATAAAATCTTTAGCAACAAAAAACAATATGGATGGGTATTGCTTCACAAAAGATGCCACATAATACAAACACCCATTGATATTCAACATATTTTCTTAGTCTTTTTCCTTGGTCCACACATCAGAAGATTTTTGGTCATTCAAATTCCCCAAGTTGAAACTCATCCATTTATAATTTCATGTCTCTTTCTCCCTTTCTGACTTAAATTACATGTTATAGGTTCTAAACTCTCTCTAGCAATGTCTAATAAATTAAATTTCCAAATATTAATTTTGTGTATAATAATTTACTAAACTTTAAAAGTATTGAATAAGTTTTAAAAAATTTCAATTGTATGACGGCTAACATATCTCGGACTAAATCAATATTTTAAAAATTTGTAAATCTGTTAGATATAAAACTTGTCAATTTGAGTATGATTGAACGGGTTAAAACATATACCATTGAAAATTAAACAAAATTTCAAATTCTCTAGGCTCCACATGTTGTTAACTAAAAAAATACAAGAGAACAAACTTCAATTTTAGTTTAATAGGATTTCCTCGTTTAAATTTTATGTCTAATTAAAAATGTATAACATGTTATAAACTTTATTAAACATAAAATTTTAAACTTATAAACTTATCAAATAGTTTTAAATTAGAAAACCTATTAGCTACAAAAATTAAAAAATTAGAAACCTACTAGATATTTCTAAACCAATATTATTTTACATGAACATTTGCTTTACTCTCAGTTAAAAACCTACAAATAGCGAAGTAAATATTAGCATATTTGAAAATTTGTCAAAAATAGCCTTATCAATTATTTTGAATTTTCTCGGTGTCGTTGCACCAAAATTTTGTCAATTTTTCTAAATATTTATATAATCTTTCCAAATTATACATAAAATCTTACCTGATTTTTCAAATCTTTCATTAGAGATCAAATTTTACCGTAAAATTTGGGAGATATAAAGAATCTTGATGTATCTCAGGTAAAATTAACACCAAAATAATATATATTTGGGCTTTCTCGTGAAATCTTGGGCATAATACCGAAATTTTTTATATTTTCCCAAATCTTAATTTCTTATGTGCAAAATTTGACCGTTTACAAAATTAAAAAATTGCATTTGAGATCTATCTAAAAAGTCATAATTGGTAAATTCATTTGAAATTTTGGAAAGTCATATAATTGTGAAAATAAAAATTAGAATAAAGATTTGAAAAATTATGTAAAAGAGTCTTATAATTGTGAAAACAAAAATTAGAATAAAGATTTGAAAAATTATGTAAAAGTTTGATATAAGATTTGGTAAAAATAATCAAATCTGAAGAAAATTTGAAAAATATAAAATTCGGTATAAAATTTGAAAAGATTATATAATATTTGAAAAAATTAGTAGAATTAATACGGCTCAAATTTTATCGAGAAGGCTCAAAACAATCTATTAATTAAAAAATATTATTTTTTTTAACTAAATCTCAATCGTCAATCTCATCTAAGACGGACCGAGAAAAACTAATTTAACAAATTTTTTGAAAAGTAAAAATTTGGTAGTGTTATTTTTGACAATTCCCTTACATTATTATGCATCTCATCTAGCTAACAAAACGGAAAAATCCCTAATTCCTTTCTTTCAACATAAATCTCAAGTAAAGTTAATGTAAGCATAACTTGGAAGTAACAAACATATATAGATCGATTATCTAGATGCTACCATATAATAATATATATACTTTTAACATTTTGAATGCTATGCCATTATCTTTTAGAAAAAAAATTGAAAATATTTAAATTAAACCCCTCAATTCAAATATTATATAGTTGAATAACAGAATATTCTCCCATCAAATTTACGAGCACCGTTAGTTTCTTATTCTTCTCCTCTATCTTCCACTTTTCCTCGAAGAGTCTCAATAAAAAGTATAGAAAATATTTCTTTTCCACTTTTCTCAAGGACAACGGCTTTCTTTTTCCCAAGGGACATCGAATTGATATGGTCCATTTTAGGCATAAATCCTTATCATTTTATTTTTAAAATCATCTAAAAGACATAATGCTAATAGAAATATTATCTCTCATTTATCTATTCATGATCTTCTCTTTATCTAGCCAAGATGAAACTTTAGTCTCATTTCTAACAATCCTCTCCTCGATCAAAAGGATCACCGAGTCTCCTCTTCAAATAGTCATCTACCTATCTAGCTAACTCTTATTCAGGCCAACTTGACTTCTTTTCTCTAAGCAAACTGTCCGTCCAATAGATCTCCACTATGACTACATCTTCCAAGATTTACCACTTTTTGGTTAGGCACCAAGGATTCTACCGACATAGTTAAGTCAATGGCACGATTTTGATAATGAAAATAAAGGTTATCTAACACAACAAGACTTATTACACACGATGTTATAACGATTCCAAAAACATCAAGGATAAATGCAGAAAACTAAAACCAAAACAAAACAGAGAGTTTGGTAACCTAGTTTGGTGCAATACCACCTACATCTAGGGGCGGTCTGCTTGTAGAAAAATATTTAAGTCAAACAATTACAACAATATACTTATATGTAAATAAATAGCAATTACAGTGACACTCAAATGACCCAACTTAGTGTATGATCACTTAGGCTTCCCTAAATGTGAGACTCTCTCTCGATGAAACTTAGGCTCCTCCTAAGTGTAAGACTCTCCCTCTCAAAATCTATCCTTCCATTTTCAAATAAGACCACACAACTTGATGAACTTAGGTTCCCTTTAAGTTTGAGAATCCCTTCTCAAGTTGTAGTAGAACGATTTAACACGATCTACAGAAACACTCAAAATCTACAGTAATAAAAGCTTAATGCTCACATGGATTAACACACTTGCGGTACTAACACAAAATAACGACTCAAATATTCTTCAAAGTGGAAAATCCTAATATGAGAACCATGTCCTCTTAAATATGCACAACGGAAAGGAGAAAACAACCCAAAAACAAAAGCACAACCTAGAAAAGGAAATAAAAACTGTGGGAATAAACACTTAGAATTTTCCATATAAGGAAAAAAATATTATGTAGAACCAGCAACTTGTGGGACATCAGGCTATCTGGAACGTCAAATGCCGGAACATCTTGAAGGAAAATCCAAGATATAAGATGACAACTATCACAAGGTACAACTGCCACAACATCCTTAAAAAATGTTGACAACATCAATTAACAGATAACATTTGCTAGTAACAACGAAAACCTCCATATAAGCCCTCATTGATTTGTGTTTTACCCAAAAGACTTCTTGTCATTGAAGACAATTGTTTCAATTTATATATCATGGATCTTTCCCTTATTTAGTGAACTAACATTGAATTTTGGTCACATTTCATATTCAAAACTCAATACGTAAAAAAAATAATAATAAAAATAAATAAATAAATAAAGTTAGACATAATTTCAATTTGACAAGCTAGAAATTAAACATTAATAATATTTTATTGGCATCCCTTCACTCTTGTTTATATTAATTGATAGCACTTAAAATGTGTGATCATATTTCAATTAACTCGAGATTGTTCTTGTATTTTATGTGCTTATTTGATTGTTTTGTAGGTTTCAAGCACTTAAAGGATAGAATGGAGCGTTAGTGACGAAATGGAGCTAGAATAGGCTAAAGCAGAGCTTAATTGCACCAACTGAGAAAAAGAAAGCCAAAATGACGAATTGCTCTTGAAGATGATGTAGCGGCACCTAGCTAGGCGTTGTGTCCAGAAGCCAAAATGACGAATTGCTCTTGAAGATGATGTAGCGGCACCTAGCTAGGCGTTGTGTCCAGTGCTGCAAAGTAGAGAGCAGTATTTTTGTGCAAAGTTCACACCACCGTAACATTGCCTTAGAGCCTCATGGAGCTCCGATGTCCTCTCGCGTGCTGATTCCGTCAGCATTGCGGTGCTCTGACCTTTATATATATTAACTTTAGTTTAGGTCACTTCTTCCCCTACTCGATCCCAGCCAATTTTAGTCATATTTCTCTCTACTTTTCCTCTACTTTTTCATCTTCCATGTATCAAAACTCAACCTTGTTGATCATGATGTCAATAAGAGTCATTCTAACTTAGGCATAGAGTATTTTCCTCAATTTTGTAACTTGTGGATTTTGATCATTACTTAGAATTCTATTATTTTGTCTTTCCGGATTTTCCCCCCCTATTTTGCACTTTTATAATCATATTATTGTTTGAGGTTGTATGATCATTAGCTAGGTATTGAATTGCAATATGTGACATATAACTATGATTCGATCTAAAGTACCAAAAGGTTAGATTAGCTTGTAACTATTGCATTTAATAGTGAATATTGTTCTAATTAACCTAAGGATAAATATGATGAATATTGATTTAGGTTGTTCCTAGTTGATTTTCACCTTAGTGTAATCCATATTCGTAATGTGGTTAGTCTTAATCAATTATGATGTTTTTCATCTAATTGAATTGGATAATCGATTAATTTGGATTCTCACATAGCTTTTCTAGGTGAGTTGGCTAAACTTAGATGAAATAGGAATTAATCTGATGAATCTATGATCAAGTTATAATTCGGGAAACAACTCGAAGGCCTAAGTTAGACCATTTAATTATTGAATTTGAACTTTGTTTATTTTTTTCGTGCAATTTACCTTTCTTGTATCAAACCAATTTAAAAAACCCCCTTCGGTTGCCTAGAAATGTTTACAATTCAATTGAAAGATTCAAAAGTTCCCTAAGTTCGACTCGTTATTACCCTAGTATTACTGAATTAGAGTAGTAAACAGAACAATTATTTGACTGAGTCGAAAGCCTCGACAACTTTAAGTTCGTCAACAAATAACATAATTTTACTCTAAAAAAAAGGTTTATATAGGTAAAGGGATTTTAAAAAATGTAGCTTAGTGCAACACAATGTTAAATGGATCAATGATATCAAATCAAGAAAAATAAAAGAAAAAGTGAAGAAAACAATGTGCTTAGTAATATCAACCATTGATTTGGGAATATGCTCATAAAAGTTTGGGATCAAATTGAAAATTTATTTCTTTGTTTTTCCATCAGACACTTGTTTAAAATATTTGGACCATCCTTTGCAAAAATTTAAATATAATAATAATAGAAAAAGTCAATGATGCTTATGCCTTTCTTTCTTTCCCCCTATTCCCCAAATCTTTTTGCCAAAAATCTCACCAATAACTTTCTAAAAAGCTTTTTCTCTTTGAGAATTGGGCCACCATTTTCTACCATACAATTCAACTTTCAAGTCAAGCCAAGCAAATATTTGCAGTTCTAGGAAATAGGAATGGAACCTTATGGGAAAAAGGTATATATATATATATATATAATATATTTAATCTAGTGCCCATTTTTTAAATTCAGTCAACAACATTAAATATTGAGCTATTTTTAAATTAATAAAAATATTATAAAATATAGCAAAATTTTAGAACTATCAATGATAGATACTGATAGACTTCTCTATTAATATCTATCAACGTCTACCATTGATAGTTCTAAAATTTTGTTATATCTTGTAAATATTTTCAACAGTTTTACAATTTGAAATAATTTTCCTAATTCATATTTGGTATTACTAAAAATAAAAATAAAATCATATTTAGTTTAAATACCATTTTTGAGTCATTTATTTTGAAATTTGTTCGATTTAGTCTCTACTTTCAAGTGTATAATTTTAGTCGATGTACTTCTAATAAATCCTAAAATATAATATCTCAAAATTAATTTTTATCAAAATTGATTAAATAATAATAGTAATTGTCAGGCAATAAAATATAATATATGAATATTTTTCAAAAGTTAGACAAAAAATACTAATAAATAAAAAAAAACATTAAAATATCAACAACAAACAATCATAAAAATCAAGTTTAAGATTTATTGAGAGTAAGTAGGCTTAAATAAGACATTTGAAAGTATAATGACTAAAATTAGATAAAATTTAAAGTATTAAATACCAAATGGTATTTTTAACCTTGTTATTTTGGACTTCTAAATTTGATAAGGTGGGTGAATTTTTATCTTAAATATCAAATTTCATCATGATACCTTAAATTTGAATAAGTTTTACTTCAATATTAACAAGGTGTTGTGATATTTGCTACAAACTCGAAGAATTAATTTTTTTTAAATTGTATATTTGTATCTTCATGTCATTAAATAAATTCAAAATATATATTTTTTTTAGTACAATTGAAGTAGAGGATATAAACCATAAATTTCTAACTCATCAACACATACTTAGGTCAGTTTAATCAAATATATTTTCGATGTTTGATAAAAAGTAATCAAACAATTTTCAGAAAGTATGAAAATAGAATTTGATCGAGATAGTTCGACTTTATAACTTTTTAAAGTTCAACAATAAATTATAACAATGATCTTAATCTTCTATATTATTTATACATAATATCATATTTCATACATACATTCAAATTTTCATATTAGTTACTAAGCCTGTCATATCAATTTCATTTTATTTTTCATGTTTTTAAGAAGATATAGAAACGAAATTCTATTTCTTAATTTTGGAGCCGTGGATGAACAAAACTCTCAAATATTATCCATTGCATGTTTGTTTCCTTTCTCTTTTTCCATATCCCAAGTTAATATTATACAAAAATTTCAAGTCAAGTTAAGATCATAGAAATTTGATTTGGAAGAAGATGCTATTTGGCCATAAGAAAGTTTTTCCAAGACCAACAAATTTTTTCCAATTAGTCCCCAAGTATAAAATTACCTTTTTCCTTTGATGTCCCCTTCATTTTATTCAAAGTTTGAATTTTTCCTCCTTATATATTCTATGTTTTTAAAATCATTCAGAGTGAAACTTTATCTAAATCTAAGGTCTAATTTAATATATCTAAAAGTAATTTAATATATATATGCTTAAATTTATCCTTTAATTTTTAACATCAATTTCTGTTTATTAAGATTCTCTTTAAAAATCGTGAATATATTAATTCTTATAAGGGTAGAATATCATATTAACAAAATATACGCAAGAATGATTTTCAAAAGAAATCTTAAACAAAAGTCCAAAGTAAACGGTTGCGGGCTTATGAAAGTTTTAGGTGAAAATTAATATAACTTACAAATTTAGATGTAAAAATAAATAAATTTTCTCTAAAATATGGTAAAAGTATAAGTCTAGTTTCTAACTTTTTAGATTTATATCTATAATATCCCTAAACTTTATAATATTTCTAATAAATCCTTTAATTTTTAAATTTTTAATTTTGTGTGGTGTCTAACCAAGGTTTAAAATGTCGATGTTGACATAAATATCCAAACTTAATTTTACAATAATTTGGATAGAAATATTGATAAAATGTCGATAATCGATGAATATTTCTCAAAAAAAATTATAAAAAACAAAAAATTCAAATAAAAATATTTTAATTAATAAATAAACATTTTAGAATCGTAAAACACGTTAACATATTTGTTATTTATATAATGTTTACATAATGACATTTTATTATCTATCTTTTTGATGTTTCATGATTTTGCTGGGACATAAAAATATCAAATCTCTCGTTAATATAATGCAAGGTTCGAAATATTGATGTCAATGGAAATATCGATGTTCTAATTTAATGGAAATATTGATATCAAATGAAATTTTAAAAAAACGGAAATTGATGAAAATTAGTTAATGAAATTTTCACCGTGGCTTAATTAGACTAAAATTGATCATCTTAATCACAATTTCTATAAAGTAAGACAAAATTTAGATGTCTATTGTAAATATATGTGTAAATATTGATGCAAGAAAAAAATGAAAAATAATATAAAATTTAGGATTTTTTTTTAGGTTAAATGATGTGAAAATTATGAAAGTTTTGGATAGCAAAAGAAAAAAGAATTCATATTAATTCAATTTTGAAGTGAAATGATGTTAAAATTTAATGAAAAAAGTTTGAATGAGGTTAAAAATAAATATGAGTTATTTTTTGTATTTTTTTTTTTCAAATTCAATTTCTTTAGATATCAAAGTCCAGTAAAAAAAATAAAGCTAAAATTTGATAAATTAAAGTTAAAGTGACATCTAAAGAACTCAATCTTTCGTCGAAAATAATATTAGTATGTGAAATTATAAAATTGTAATCATAAATATAAAATTGAAGAATTTCAATTTGACTAACGTAGTTAATGAAAAAAATTGAAATTTTCTCAAAATGTTGAAACAGAGGGAAGTAGAAATTTCTCGAAAGAGTTTTAAAATTTTGAAATTTTATCGAAATTGGTAGAAAAACGAAATTTCTCCTCATCTAAATTTTATATCCTTCGTATGGAGATTAGGATGGAAATTTTACACGAGATGCCACGTGACTTAAAAAAAGAAGGTTAAAATCATATAAAATTCAAAGTTTAAAAATTGAATAAACTTACTAAATTAAGATACGATGGTAAGAGATACAAAGAAACCCAAAAGCGCATATATCGAAAATTGTAATTTTAAATAAATAAATTTAAAGAAACCAAAAAGACAAAAAAGAAAAATATATTAAATCGAATCTCTATCCTCCGCTGCGCGTAATACGCGAAGAGCAAAGATTTATTTATTTATTCATTTAATTATTATTATTATTATTATTTAGGCGTTTTGATCCTTTTTGAACTCCATAGGACCAGTGCGTTTTCCGCCTTATAAATTCCCATTTTCCCTCTCTTTCCCGAGAACCAAACAGAAAATTCCCAACTCCGTTCCCTTCTAAACCCTATCTCTCATCTTCTATATCGCTTCCAGTTTTCTCCGCCACACATTCCCAATCCCACCTTCAAATTATCTTCCTAGATTCTTCTTTCTTTTCAATTTCTTCCCATAACCCATTTCTTCTTTTCCTAAATCCTTCCTCATTTTTTTGATTCTCCTCCATGAATCCCCTGTTTTCCTTCCTTTTCCACCTCACAAGCCACTAGCCTCCTGTCCGTCATTGTTTCCCCTACAATCATGGCCATTCCTTATCTCCCCAAATTTATGGGGTCCGAAAATTCCTCCATCGCCCCACCTCTTCTCTCCCCTTCGTCTCTTCCTCTCTCTCCCCCCATTTTCACTCAGGACGATTTCAAGAAAGCTGCCGCTTACAAGGCCGTCGAATTCGTTCACTCCGGTATGGTTCTAGGCCTTGGAACCGGCTCCACTGCTAAACACGCCGTCGACCGGATCGCCGAACTTCTCCGGCAGGGGAAGCTTAAGGACATCGTTGGAATACCCACCTCCAAAAAGACCTACGACCAAGCCGTTTCATTGGGAATTCCTTTGTCCGATCTCGATTCACACCCTGTCATCGATCTCGCTATCGATGGCGCCGACGAGGTCGATCCTGATCTCAATTTGGTGAAAGGCAGAGGCGGCTCACTCCTCCGTGAGAAGATGGTTGAATGTGTTTGTAAAAAGTTCATAGTCATTGTAGATGAATCGAAGCTGGTTGAGTTCATTGGTGGAAGTGGTCTCGCGATGCCTGTTGAGGTTGTGCCTTATTGCTGGAAATTCACCGCTGTTCGTCTTCAGAATCTCTTCGAGGAATCCGGTTGCGTTGCCAAGCTTCGGACCGTCCGAGGAGAAGATGGGGATGAACCTTATGTTACGGATAACGAGAACTACATCGTGGATTTGTATTTCAAGAAAGATATCGGCGATTTGAAGGTCGCAAGTGATAGAATCTTACGGCTGGCCGGAGTTGTTGAACATGGTATGTTTCTTGACATGGCTACCACAGTTATTATTGCAGGGGAGCTAGGGATTACAATAAAGAATAAGCCATTAGAATAATAACCCATTAATGGGATGAGCTTAGATTCAATCTAAATGTTATAGAATTTTGATTTTGGGGAAATTCAGAAAAGGAGGAGTTTGGTTTGATAGAATCAACCCCTTTGATTATATAAACTTGAAAAAGAGAGTGACAATCAAAGAGGGTCATTGTAGCTGTGATTGTGACTGTCTTTGATTTTACAATATGTTTAGTTTAGATAGATTAGTTGAGTTGAGATGAGTTATTTAATATAGGAAGGAAGGGGGGCAGTCCAATCCAATGTTTGAAGGCTTTCAATAGTAATCTCTCATAAAATCTGCCCATTATTCTCTGTTTTGTTGCACTTCTTCCTGGTTTTTTGGTTTGAAATATTCAATGATTTCAACCATGATTATTGTTTGAGTCGTGTTAGGGTTTTGGATGATGACAAATTTGGGATTTTTGGTATGCAATTCAAATTCCCAATTGGGTGGGGGTGAGGAAATTTTGACTCTAACCACTTAATACAGGACATATACTTGGAATCAGCATGTGGGTTCAATTTTGTTTTAATATGTTTTTCTTACTTTAAAGACATTTTTATAGGGTGGGGAATGGGGATCAAACCAGAAATAATAATAATATTGGTGTCTTTTGCTCTCATTGACATAATTTTACTTTGATCCTGTAATTTTTAGTTTTGATTCATTTTACTGTTACAAAAAAAAATAAAAAAATAAAAAAATAAAAAAATAAAATTATATCGATCCCCTATCATTTTGATGGTGGTTCAGTCACCCACTATCAAAAGATTTAGGACTTGTTTAATAGAAAATTCAGATTTTGAAAACTATTTTTAGATTCTAACAACGAAAATTTTAAACATTTTTAAGTTTTTCATTGTATCATAATTTTAAATTTTAAATTTTAAAATGTAAGATTATATTAAATAAATATAAAGACATTAAAAAATATACTATATCATGTTATAAACTCAATTATTTTTTAAAAAATATAATATATATTATATAATGTTATTAAATAATTATTATATAATTTTTTTTTTAACATAAATCATTTAATAATAATTTATTGTCAACTAGATATTGATGGATAACTCTAATTAGTTTTATGATTTATAAATGTATAGTATCAAACACATTTTAAACAATTGTCTCAATTATAAACTAATTTTTGAATCTGCTACTAAATACATAACTGAAAACATGAAATAAGTTCTGATTTCATTGAATCCCTTTTATTTCAAATTTCTATTTTCAAATTCTCTATCAAAAGTGCTCTTAATATTTAAACCTCATCATCTTATGTTGAACTTGAAAAGAAAGTGACTTTTTTTCTTATCTCTAGTTGCAAAACTATAATTCAAGTTTTATATGCAATGGTAATAATTTAATACAAATTTATGGTTACATCTTAAAAAATTTATTGCATGGAGTGTCATGCTAAAGTTTCATAGAACAATAAGATAACAATAAAAATAAAATAATAAAATTGTTCACTTTTTGAAATTAGAGACCGAAGTAAACAAAAACGAAAAGAATATGGACCAAAATAATATTTGAACTTAAAGTATAATATAAAATTATTTACTCTATTGTTAATTCTATTATTGCCAAAATAGGGTTATAAAAAGAAAAAAAAAATTTCAAATAGAACATTTTAGTTCCTAAAGTTGGAATTTTCTATATTTTTGTCCCCTTAATTATGTAACATGAATTATTAAAAAATATTTTTTTAATATTTCAAATAAAAATTTATTTTATCACTAAAAAAAGCTTTCTACCTTTTATTTTTCTTTAATCTCTTACCTTCTCTATTGTCTTCCCCTTCCTCCAAAGTGGATTTGTTTCTAAAAAACATTTTGTTATCGAGAATTTATTAGTGTTCTCTTTTTAATAATCCTAGAAATACATTATTGATGATGAAATCTTATGAAATATGATTTTCTAGTATTCTCGAACGAAGACATTATTATGAAATTCAAAGTAAATTCCAATTTTTTGTTAAAGGTATTATAATTAAAGTGTGGGTAGAGGAATTCAACATCAAACCTTAAGGTCGATAATATAAACACTATGTCAATTGAACAACGGTAAAAAAATTTTAATGGTCTTGAACTGCTTGTAATTATTAATTCATATATTGTAATTAAATGTGAATTGACATCGTTAGACTTTCAAAAACAAAACACAAAAATATATCAATTTTGTAGACCAAAGAATAATAGGATAATTTTAGAATAAAATGTGGTAATAATACTTTACTTACACTCGATTGACTCTTAAACCATTGGTACCACATCCTAAAGATGATTAATGATGACTCTAAACCTTTCACATCACAAGGAATCGTCGGCTTTCGATTCATATTAAATAAATATGAGGCTTTATCTAAAATCTAATTAGATACGAGATGTCCCTATCTTTTCAATTTGGATCCTCGCAACTCCATGATGTCAATTGAAAGAATTTAATTTATTTTGAGATAGACACCTATTAAATAAACATGAAGTTATATCGAAAACCTAATTAAATAAGAGATCTCCCTATCTCTTTCAACGTAGACTCACAATTCCATGACCCCAATTGAACGAATTCATTTACATTGAGATAGACAAGTAGGGAACCAATGTGACTTTGTATGTTGTTAGCCAATTGCAATTAAAGCTCAATCAATGTTCTCTTTGCATAAGCCACAAATGATTTTTCATATAGTTGGTTATTTGTCGAGGGAAATTTTTTTTGATAGATAATTTTTATACTACCTCCATTTATTGTGTGTCATGTCAATGCGCTTTTAAAAATAGGAATGAATCCACGAATGTGAGATTCATAAAAATTTATGAATTCAAATTTATTGTGTGAACAAGGGGAGTGCTTTACTCCCATAGTACTAGAAACATTTTCATTTTGTACTTATTCATTGACTTTGAGATTGTTTGAAATTCACTAGCAGTCTTCTATATAGAGAGAGCAATAAGGAAAAAAATTTTACATTTCCATTTTTTCCTTATAACTTTTCATAATTTCTATTTTATCTTTCATCACAACTATCTAGGTCGACTCCTAAAAAAACCTATTTAGATCGAGGTGGTTACATCTTACACGCAAAGTTATGTATTCTTTTATGTATTGGTGTGATTAGACCATAAATATGAAATATCACAATCTAATGGTAGAGACGTGTTTGAATAGACAACTCTGCATTTCTTAGTTACAACTATTCTGGTCAAGGTGGTATATCTTTTCGTGAATGGGTGTGATGTAAATCATAAATATGAAAAATCACACTCTAATAGTCAATATATGTTTGAACTAATAGGCAAGTCCTTTACACGTTACAATAATTTAGGTCAAACCAGCATGTCTCATTTTATGAGTGTGAATTAGACCGTAGATAAGAAACATCAATATCTAATAATGGAGACATGTATTTACATTCAATCATGTCTTTTACCTTTTAAATTTCCATAAATTCTAATTTTATCTCTTTTATTTCAAATAGCTACAACTATATTTGAGTCAAAAAGTGTAAAAAGAAATATGTGATATACTAGTTATAATCTTTTTAAAGTTTTTTTCTTTATAAATTTCAAATGGATCATGAAAGTTACGGACTAGTAATAATAAAAGGGGAACAATTTTAGTAATTAAAATCTCAAATGGATTCAACCTTTTTAATGAGATTCGATGACCTTTTTTTGCACAAATAAGAAATAGATAAAGAGAATAAAGAGTTATCTTATCAAAGACGTATAAAAGAATGAATTGTTTTCGAACATAAAAAATAAGTCAATTTATCCATAAATATAGTAAAATCTGTCTATAACAGTAATAGATCATGACATTTTGTTGAAAATATTTTTAGTCATCTCTTCATTTAAAACAATTATGTAAAAGAATATGTAAGATCTCCCTTACTCATAAATCATAATATTTTTTAAGGCAAACACAGATACAAAACAACCAAAATCCTTCCCGCATAGCTGTGGTGAAAGAAAATATATATATATTTTTTATACTAATTGACACACTGAAAATTCTTTTCATCCAAATAAAACCATAAGCTATTTTATGCATCATAGGTATTTAAATATCATTGACCCCTATCGTAGACTTTACTCATTTCCAACTTTAATGGTGCAAACATTTTCTTAGAATTTGAACAATTTATGCTATGTAGACATTCAAAAGCAACTCCAACATTATAATTAGCAATGTCCTCCTCAAATAAAGCACTATAGTTCATCAATTTAAATGCAATTTATTAGCCGACATTTTATTATTATATGAATAATATCATAAAAAAAAAATTAGAAAACACAGAACCTTATATACCAAAAAGAATTTGAGTTCAACGGCTTCATCTTGTTTCCTTCTTTAAAACAATTTTACTCACTCTAGTACTTGAGTTTCATGAGTAATTGTCTTCCAGAATAGAACAAATTAACTTTCTTATGGAAGACAATTACTCATGAAAGTTATCCAGAGTTCGGTTTCCCTTTGAACCTAGATCTTGAGATCTCCAGTCAACTAGGTTGGGTTGCCTCTCTAGTTAATCTCATTTTCATTGATGAACTTTCAACCAACTCTCTAGTTAGACCTTTTACAAGCAGATTCGCAACGCTATTTTCTGACCTTACAAAGTCAACTGTGATAATTCCATTAGAAAGTAGTTGTCTAATTTTATTAAGTATTCGTTATATATGTCGAGACTTATTATTATTTATTAAAGAGGTATAAGTTATATTCACACTTTAGGAATAATATATTCTATCAAATATTCTAAAACTTGGATTATCAACAGGGAATAATCACTTTTCCCAAATACCCCACAATAACATAAGACCTTGAAAAAGTTTCAACCTTTCCATAATTCACAAAGAATTTCCTATATTTTCATTTATGGAATTCCATATAAAATATAATTAACTTTCAACTATGGGGAGACACATTCATAAAATGTGTCTTATCCCAATTTTAGAATCAATCATTTTATATATCAGAAAATTGCTGACTATAAATTTCATTACTATGACATCTTTTGTCTTATATATATTAGTTTTCTCCAATGATTCCCATAGTTTTTTTTTTCAAAATTCACCACTACACACAGTATATAGTGTGTTATCTAGTCTACTCAAAATGTGGCTCTTACATAAATATCTTGCATATGTATCTATGCCTCAAGTGTAAGCAATCGACTTCTCCTTCAACATTATAATAGCATTTATTTTTTTGAAAAAAATTGCTATATTCTAAGTTACAAGGGAGATTGGAATATCCCGTTGTGATCATTTGAAATCAAATTTATCATCATTTTTCTTCTATGATTTCCACCAATGGTACAATAATTTCATATTTTGATGACATTTATGTGAAACCAATCACCAAATATTTGTGTAACGAAGTAAATAATTTTACTAAACAAGTTCTCACAAGTTAAAATCAATTACGGCAACAAATAAACTTGAGACATGATTAATTATTTTTGAAACATAAAACAACATGAAAACATAATGCTTGATACCTATTTTGCAAATTTATTTCTTTACCGGATTCAAATCCAACATAACCATTAAATAAGGCATTCATAACAAAATGGTTGTAGGTACTAAAATTTTGATGAAATTGCACCATAATCATATATATTTATAGCTCAACCATTCCAATATCTTTTGGAACCACAAAACAATTGTGCAATAGAATCAATATATATATCTATTAGAGATATATAAAAAATTAATTTCTAAAACATGATAGGTAAAACATATGTACATAAAATTATATAAATGACGAAGACATATTTTCAATCTATGAAAAAATGATATAAGAAGGGTTGTCTCGTCTCAAAAAGACAACACCAAAAACTGTGTGTAAAACAGAATCAACAAAGAATGTGTATATATAATAGAAATTATTAGAGTTAATGTTATAAGATGAGGTAATTTCACAAAATTTTCTTCAAATTACTTTTCTGATGTGATGAAAAGTAAAATTACAGAACCAAGAATCAAAATTTTGAAATTAAAATATAAATTCAAAATCAAGTGAAATTTATAACAGAATCCATTAAGAAGCGAAAGAAAATATTTAAAAATATTTGAAAACCAAAAAATCTCAAATGTCAGAAAAAGGAAAATTACATCCAAGGAAATCACCAATATTCACAAATTGCACATTCAACTTCACTCAACTGAAAATCAGACAAATAAAAACCAGAATATGAACTAATTTTTTTTTTATTAAGATCTTGATGCACGCAATGCTATCTGAAATCATTTTCTTCAAATTATTATTATTATATTTTGTTAATGGATAAAATCAAACTAAACAGAAGAGAATAAAGATGAAATTTTATTTATTATTACATGAAGACATAGGTTTTAGTTTTAAAATAGATTCAACAAGAATTGCAAATGCACGATAAATAAATTTTATCATATATAAGACCTAGATATACTAAAATTGTCTTAAGATTGTTATATGAATGATATCATAAAAATTTTTAAATTACAAAAACTAATATATCGAAAAGAATCTGAATCCAATGACCTCGTTGTCTTCTTAATACAATTTTACTTACTCTAGTATCTGAGTTTCATGAGTAATTGTCTCCCAGAATAGAACAGATTAACTTTCGTCCACAAGGTTCAACGAACTACACTTTGTGCAAATAAACCAAACTTACATAAATTTGTAAAAAGAGAGATAAGTCTTATGAGAGAAAAGTGCTTATGAAAAAGTTGTCGTCTCTTTTTAATACAAATTGAAGAAGAGAAATATTTATAGACTATTCATGATTATTCGAATAGTCATGTCTCTTCTTCAAATTGATAAATTACGAAAAGACGTGTTCATTCATATTATTCTAACCTTGAGTGACAAAGCAATGTTGCAAAAACTTTATAGATTCACTATTTGTGGGCTTTTGCATTTGATTGTTAAACAAATGTATTTCTATGCATGTATGACAAAAGAAAAAAAAATCGAGATGATTAACAATTATCGAACTAAAAAGAGATGGAACATGAGTATTGCCCACACAACGATCCAGAAGTTTTCTAGAGTTTCAAGCATTCAATCTTGTTATTTTATAATTTTCAAAATGAAGGAAAAATCCAAAGTGGAAAAAGAAAAATGTAATAGATTCTCCTTGTGCATAATGGCCCATTCGGATAAAGATTCTCAATGATGAGAGTGACAAAAATGAGATAATTCATAGATCTCTTTCTTATGATGAATTATATGATGTGTTTGAAGATATGCAACATGATTTAGAAAAGCTTAACTCTAAGTACGTAAAACTATTAAAGAAGCATAAGGGATCTATTGAAAATAAATCTTTGATAGATGAAAATGCATGTTTGAAAAATAAAGCACCTAATGATGTTTTGCATGACGATAAATTTTGTGATGTTGAGAAATGTGTCTTGAATGATAGAATCAAATTTCTTGATAAAGAGAATGAAGAATTTAAATCTTTATCTCATTAATTGAATTTTGAAGTGAATGACTTGAAAAGTAAAATTGAGAAATTAAGATCTCGTTCTTTGGAATTGAAAGATGAAATTGCTAGTTTGAAAGATCAAATTCTTGATTTAGAAAATAGCATTACTTCTTTAGAAAAAGAGAATTTCTTTTGTTGATAAGATTAAATTTCTTGAATGTGATAGTCATGAGAAAAATGATCTTTTTCAAATGCTTAAAGAGAAAGAATTGCTTGTTACTAAAGAGCTTGAACTTGCAAAAGAGTTTCTTAAGAAATTAACTATAGGTACAAAAAAAATTAGATAAAGGTAAAACCTTTAGATGACAAAAAGGAATTAGGCTATATGAATGAAGATTGTTCATCTACTTCTAAAAGCACTATTTTTGTTAAAGTCACCCCTTGTATGTCTCAAGATGCTTTACTCAATATGCCTACTTTTGTTGATTCTAAATTTGTGCCTAGACACAATTCTTGAGATATTCATGTGAGATTAAAATTTGTGCCTACTTGTTATTTTTGTAGAGTTAAAGGTCATATTAGACCAAATTGTTCTAGATTGAAAAACACTCCTAATAAGAATTTCTTGAATGAATAGAAATAAGTTGCAAAATCAATTTGTGAAAAAGAAGTTTTTGCCTAATGTTACTTGTTATTCTTATAACAAATTTGATCATGAATTTAATATTTGTTATTTGCCAAAAGTCAATGCTAGTATTGTTGAAATTAATTGGAAATGAGTTCCAAAGTCATTGCTTCACTAACTATGAAGGACCCAAGAAATGGATACCAAAATCTTTTTGTTGAGATTTGTAGGATGATTCAAGAAGCAATTGTTTCTTGAAATTCAAATGAAGAATTAATTCAAATTGGAGCAACTAGTACGACTTGCTTGAATCCAACATAGGAAAATAGTGTTTTTGGTAATTTTATATATTTTTTATTATTGAGATAATTATTTTTCTAGTATCTTTATGAAAATTAGATCTTTTGAATGTTTTTTTTTTAAGTTTGGATTTAATGGCATGAGAATTGAATGTCTATCTATATATTTGGCATTTATCTATATTGCTTATTATTTGGTTTTTTGGCCAATTAAATGTTTGCTTTATCATTGTGTTTTCCTTAAAAAATTTAAGCAAGAATATTGAATCTTGCAAGAGATTGTCATTATTTTGATGATTAATATATGTTGCTTATACTCTGATTAGGGTTTTTATTAAATGTCTTAGGCTGAAAAGTTATGTGATTTACAATGTTGTTTGGAAAAGTTGTTAAATTCCTTTACATATGGGGAGTATTTATAGAATTGATTTACTTTCTTGAATCCTCGGTAGCACTTTGTTTAAAATTGGTATAAATTTATTTGTGTTACTACCATGCTTATATTTGATTGATAATGTTATCTCTTTAGATGACATTGAATTTGCTAATGTTGCTTTGCTTTTATTTGGCATCATTATTTGATTTTCAACAATTGGTGCTTATCTTATATTATTTGATATTTTGGTACCTTAATTTTTTAATTACTTGAATGATTTTATCTCCTGGTTTTAATTGATATTTCTTATTAGAAGGAGAGTGATTAGTTTTAGGGAGAGTTATTTACTTTTATATATGAATTTCATGTTTGAATGAAAATTGGTTTTTCCATATTGCTATATTGTTTTGTATCCCTTTTATGCATATTGTTCATTCTTTTAGGGGGAGTTATTGTATTTTGAGTAAAAATTTGTTTTGAAAATTTATTTGATATTATGAGCTAAATGTCTTTTTGTCCCTTATGAAGAGGGTTGCTCAATTGATTTCAAAAGAGGGAGAAATTTATGAAATTGATCAAAATAAAATTAGCTTGAGCTTGGTTGATTCTTTATGATGCCTCTTGAATTTACATGTTAGTTATGTTTTTTTTTTAAATGCATGTTGATAGGAGAAGAAATATGCAAAATTATTTGTTCATGTTTTCTTAAGAACTCTCATGTCTTTATGTTATTTTTCATGATTGTTATTTTTTTATTGATTCCAAAAGGGGGAGAGGTAATTAGAAAAATGAAAGCATGTTATTATTGAATATATTCTCTTGTGTTCAAGTGAATTGAAATTATATGTGTGTTGATTATGATTTTTGTTCATATTTTATATCACACACTATTTTAGATTTCATTGTTCTTAAGTTGTTTGTCATCATAAAAAGAGAAAAACTGTCGGCTTTTTTGCCCTAAATCCCAAATTAATTAATTTTAGTTAATTGATTAATTCATGTTTTGATGATAACAAACATATTTTTATTTATTAACAATTTGAGTATTTTGAAGTGTCTAGAGCTTGAAACAACGGTTTCAACGCAATTTGAATCACTTAAATCGAACCTCAAATGAAGAAGATATGGTTGAAACAAGCTTAACAGAAAAATTCAAAGCTGATGAAGTGGCATAATTTTTTTTATCAAAGTAGATCAATCGAAAGGTGTCACTCGAAGTAATGGAGAAGTGACACATGATGAGTTTTTTATTTTTGGATTGTTTTTAAAAAGAAAATGAATTTAATATTAATTTTATGTTTATGTCTAACAACTAATTTTGGGCACATTGTGGGTTTTCATTTTTTTTTGTTGGATTTAAAAAAATGAATTTAAAAAGAAAAGAAATTTAATATTATATTTTGTTTGTGTCTAACGATTAGTTTAGTTTAAAATTCTCACAATTGATTTTTCTTTTTCAAGATTCAATAGTCCAAATTAAATGTGGTTTTCAACAATTTTTCCTCTATAAACTCATCTTCTCCAAATCACAAGAACCATTTTTATTATTTTCAATCCTCCATAACTCATTAAGCCACCATTTGTTGTTCTCTTTCCAAACTTTAATTTTCTTCTTTTCATCGTCTTCTTGAGAGAGATATTTTATGTTGTGAGGATTCATCCATTGAGTGCTAAATTTGTAAATCTACTCTTCAATAGACTTTTTTTCCCATATTATTCTTCATTTATAAATTCATTGTAAGAGTTGCTCTTGATCCCTAAAAAGAGTAGTTGTAACGATTGGATCCTCAACCGTGGAAATAATAAGGTTTATTCTTGTGCCTAAAAAAAGAACGTAGTTCGACTCTAAACCGTGAAAAGAGTAAGTTTGTAATGACATACCCAAAAAGAGTTCGGGGAGTGGATGTAGGCCAGTTGTGCCAAACCACTCTAAAATTCTCGAGGTCAATTTCTTTATCCCTCTCTTATTTAATTTTGTAATTAATTCATTAATATATTTCATTGATAGAATTAATTGCTATAGTTTGTTCTTGAATTTGTTTATGCCAATCTATTGATTTTTTTTTAATTGAATGTATTTGCATAAAATTTTTGTTAAATTACTAATTAACAAAAGTTTGTTAATTTGTTTAATTGGGATCACATTAGTAAAAAAATTTAATTAGTTTTAAATAAATCTTATTCACCCGTTGCCATACATGACCTTACACCCATAACTTTTGGATTTGGTTTTTTCGATTGATTAAAGGGAGTTTACACTATCATTTAGTAAAATAGCAAAAGGTGGGATCCTTTTGAATTATAGCAAAACGCATAAATGTCATGTGAGTCAAATTTTTTGAAATCCTAAAATGCCCCATCCCTTTTAATTGCAATGTAATTAATTTGATATCTTTATTAATGAGACTATAATTAATTGCTCAACTATATATCCAACCGACTTTCAACAACAACCAAGATCATCATTTCAAGCGGATAATTTGCCATAAGTCTTGTGATTTAATAGTTGTTTTGAATTTTCTAATCTTGTATATCAACTAATTTTCAAATCTTGTTTTGAAATTTAAAATTATATTAATTATCCTAACTAAGATTTATTATATTTATTTTCTTTTATTTCAAACATTTTATTAGAATACAACACGTAGTCCTAACTTTCTTCATCCTCTTTCTTATTATGACTATTCAACGATTAAGAGTTTTGTTCAATGGTAAGTGGGATGAAAATAACCACTATCATGACTTCCGATTTATTGAAGTTTATGTTGTTTCGAAGACGTCTTTTTCAATTTTCATCTTTTTCTATTGATTTTATTTGTTATTCTCAATCGATGACAAGTCTGGAGGCTTGATTCAATCGATCAAATCCACTGGTGTATAGATGAAGTGCTCGACTTAATCGACCATTGACCAAGAGTTCAAGTCACAAAGTCTCTTATTTCCAAAGTGATTCCTCTCGAGCCATTGTGAAAAGGTAGGCCCCAGTTTTCCTTGGGGTCTTTAAATCCAATGTACCATCGTCGTTTGTTTCTCTTCTGTTCATGAGATCTCCACGGTTGACATCAACACCATATCATAATGGGTTAATAATTTCAATTGACCATTTTTAGTTGGGATTTTCATATTCCAATCTAAATCAGTTTCTTTCTTCATGATGCAACTATTTAGATAAAGTTTTTATCCGTCTAGGTCTCACTTTCTAAATTGAAATTTTAACCACAATTTCCCTTTTACATGTATAGATAAATTTTGAATATTTTTTTAGTACAAAAACTATAAAATAGGAGATTGAACCTTTAACCTCTAAAAAAAAGGTTCTATTTTTTTTTTTTAAAGAAAAAAAAAAAAACAAAACGACTTTTTATTAGATAATAAAGTAAAGTAAATGTAGAGTTTGCATGGTCCATTATCTTATCTAAGCCCAATGTATGCCAAATGCTTTTCTTATGAGGCCCACATCTTTCAAGCTGCTCTATATACTACCACCAATTCCGACTACTTCTTTTTTTTTTTGGTCAATAAATATAATAAATCATTTACTTAAAATTAATAATAATTTTTCTTATGTTTAAACCATGAGTTAATATTTGGAAATCTTGAAAGAAAACATTCACATAGAGTGAGAAATAAGAGTCATAAAGAGTAAACTTGGACACTAATTCTTCTATTCTTCTCTTGTGATTTAGTTCATCTTTGGCTTCAACTTTAATTAGTATTGCTTCTTGCATTTGCTTATTCCTTATGCTTTTAAACATTTGATCCCTATATATATATTTTTCTATAACAATCAATTTTCTCAATTTTCTCAAGTGTTGGGTAATTTATTGACCTACTATAACAAAAAAAAAAAAAAAAAAAGTATATACTAGCACTAAAAATTATGACGTTAACTCTAACAAATAATGGAAAACAATTGACTCATATAAGATTTAACTATTTAATTATTTAAATCTCTAATTTTAAGAGAAGTTTACATGCAAATTATTACCACTAAACTATATTCGTGTTGGCTATAAGAGCCAATTCTTGCACTAAATTAGATGTTTGATCACTTTACACTAGATACATATATCATTTATATTGCTCTACTTTATTATTATTTTTGAATTATTTTGAAACAAACCACCTTTTAATTTATTTATTTTTCTTCAAAAACTATCCTTCATATGAAGAGGAACATAAAGAAACCAAGCAGAAACTAATTAATGATAATATTTTTTAACTTTACTTATTATTATTTTTCCTATCAAACTTCATGGTGAGAATGAATGCTAAATTTAAAATTGGATCCTAGGTAATTCTCAAATTTACCATTAATGTTTTAAAATGCCTTATTAGGTTTTTCATTAAAAATTTGTTAATCTACCATGAAATTATTTGTTCAATTAACCTATTTTGGACACATAGAATACAATTTAAATGTAGTTTAGTAGATAAGACAATAGTTATCATTTAAAAAATGGTTGATTCAATCTGTTGAACTAAAAAGTATTCATATTTAATATAGATACTTTCATACGATCGTAAACAAAAATCGTTTTACATCCATCAACATAAAACTCATTTCTTCCATGTGTGGTGTTCCAAGTATGTTGTTATTTTTTTCAAGTACAAGTATAAGTATGTTACTAAAACAATAATTTAATTTAAAAATCTACTTTGGATTAAAGAAACATGTATATGACCTAATTGAATCTTTTAGTACTCTTTAGAATTTTAAAAGATTAAGATGCAAAATGTAAAAGATTAAGAAGCTGTTTAAAAACACAGGAATTATTTGATATATTGAATCTAGATAAAGAAATAACAATATTAGATCAACAATTAATAATTAATGGGTAATGTAATCACTAATTCTTCAACACATATATAAATATAATATAGCTTATTAAAATGTAAATAATTGAAACTTTTATTGGGCAATGATTGATGGAAGTCTCTTTGCCAAAGGCAATAATGAAACATGTTAGTTCAACTACACCTCTCTCCTTCACTATACAATATAATTTATAAATTGGATTTATGGTTTAGGTATTATTCCTAAAAACCTAATTTTTCTTTTTCATGCATAAAAATCCCATAAAGAATGGCTAGGAAAAATAACAAAGATGCCATGCAACCCATTCAATAATAAAAATTTGGAAAAAATATAATTATTTAGGTCAGTTTGATTTGTGATCCAAAAATTTATTTTCGAAAACAAAAAATTAATAGAAAATAAAAACGAATTCTCTTTTTTTTTACAACATCTGAAAACATATTTGGTTCAAAATTAAAATTTTGAAAATTGAATTCAAAATTCAAAACTTGTGTTTGTTTGTAAATTCGAAAAGGGGAGAAAAGATTAATTTGTGTTTGGTAAAATTCATTATTCTAGATAATTAAAAATAATAATTTAATATAATATTTTTTAATTATGGTGAATTTTTATGGTTAATAAGGGAAAGGAAAATAGTGATGAGAGATTATATAGGATGGAGAAAAGTTTTTTTGATTTGTCGAAATAGAAGTGATAAAATGTGTGAGAGAATAAAAAAATTATTTATGAGAAAATAATATAGATAATTTTCATCAAGATAAAGTACAAAAAAAAAAAAAAAAAAAAAAAAAGACTTTTATGAAAAAGGAAGATCCTACAAATACGTAGGATTGATGTTGGTAAGATGTTGCATCATTTAAATTAATGGTATACTCATATTTCTTCATGTATTTAACGATAAAAAAGACTTCATTAAAAATGATAAGAGATACAATTTGTAGATAGAAGCAGACTTCTCGATTCTGAAAAAATAATTTATAATATTCAATTTGTAATTTGTTTAGTCTGACATAAATGTGTTAAGTATATTTTGTGTTCATAATTTTTAAAACAAATTTGAAAACAATATTTATTGTTTTTGAAAATGAGCTATTTTAAGGGTTGTTTTTTAAAATAAATATAGGAAACACGTTTTAATTATTTTCTTTGTATATTTTATTTTTGAAAGCATAAAAATAAAAATAATCACGAATCAATTTTTGATGTATCAATTTAAACTTTATCCCCATTCTCATGACATTTTTTTCCTCATTGATCTCCTCCTTTGTGCATTTACAAGAATGGAACTAACTAATGTGACAAATTGACTAACAACGTTCAAATACTTTTATAAATTAGTTCACTTTCATAGATTCCAATTTTGTCTTCTTTTATTTCACTATTTTTATATTTTTGCTTTATTACCTACTTTTATATATATATATTTTAAAAATAAATCAAATTTAGAAACTATTACATAAGAAAAAAAAGTTTTCAATTTAATTTTGAAATTTGGTTTATAATTCAAATGTATTTTTAAGAAAAGTGAAAAGCTTTTTAGTAAGAAAACAAATATAGTTCAAAAGAAAATGAAAGAAAAAATGGTTGCTGAATTTTTAAAAAACATTTGAAAAAATCAAGCCAAATTTTGAAAATTGAAAAATATTATTTATATTTTTTTTAGTTTGGCCTATAATTCAAATGTGTTTTGGAGGAAGATAAAATTACATACTAAAAATTTAGAAGAAAATAAGTATAATTTTAAAAAACAAAATAGTTATCAAATAGAGTCAGAACTTTAACATGTCTGTGATTTTATTTTCTGTTTTCTAATATCTATCAAGTGTTTGTAAAAAAAAAAATGAAAAAAAAATAATGAAATGACTTATTATACACTAAACTTATCCTAATCAAAATTTAAAATCTAAGTTTTTTCCCCTTAAATTTCGAGTCTAGTTTTCATTTAGTCCCTATATTCAAAATGTTACCGTTTTAGTCTTAAGTTTTGAATTTGATTTTAATTTAATTCATAAATTTCAAAATATTGCAATTTTAACCTTTAGATTTGGAATCAAATCGGATATTGAAAAGTGTAAATATTTAAATTTAGAATCAAATTGAAACAAAATACAAATTTCAAAGAAAGAATTATAATATTTTAAAATTAAATTTAAAATTTTAAGACTAAATAGAAAATAGACAAAAAAAAAAAAAAAAGAAAAAAAGAAAAGAAGATTCGACAAGTTTGAAATCTAGCTACCGTAGTAATTTAATTCACATACTAATTTTCTTGGTTAGATTCATTCTATTTCTATGTTATGTAATTCACAAAATAACCAAACTGAATCTCACAATTTCTTGATGTTTTTCATCACAAAAGACCAAAGAAAGAAGCATTTTGACCCTATTTGATTAGCTCATGCAATGATGCGGCTTAAAACCGCAAAAGGAGAGAGAGCAATCATGGCGGCTCCTCTTTCTATCTCTCCAAGGTTTGCTGCTTAAACATATATGGGAAAATTTCTAGCAATATAAAACACGCACGCGAACTGTTTGATGAAATGCCAGGCTGAGAAAAATGGACAGAAACCCATTTCAATAGCGTCCTTTTTTTTGGTTCTCTTGATGCCACAAAGCTTGGAATACATTCATCCATGTACCACACCCACCCATTTATCTTCTTCCCCAAAACTCTGGCTAACTTTCTTCAGAAACATCGGCGAGGGAAAAAAAAAGGAGGGTACCAGCTTTCTTTGCTTCAACAAGATTCCATCCCCTTCTTGTAAGTTTCTTCCTCCTTTCCTTCCTTTCTTTATTGGTTTCCCTTTTGTTATATTCCTGTGTTCTGTGTTTGATTCTTTTGTCTTTCATCCTGCCTTTTCTGTTCTAGGTGTTTTTTTCCCTTTCTTCCATTCAACCCTTTTCTTGTTCTAAAGTTTTGCCCCTACTTTTTCCTGTATTTCTTTCTTGCGTTTCCGTTAGGAAAGTTATTGTTGGATGGTGGGGTTTTAACTTAACATACAGCTCTATCAAGGACATGGGTTTTCTGTAGTTTTTGTTTGTTGTAGCCGGTATTTCTCATTTGTTTAGTTTTTTCATTGCCTCTCATGTGTTATTTAATCCTTAGACTTGTGTTTTAGAACATAATCCATTCATTGGAAAGAACTACGGCTTGGTTTCTCATATCTCTATGGTGTTTGGTCAGTTTAAAGATTGTGAAATCTCTTTTTCCTGATATTGGGAGTTTTTGAGTATGGGGGATCACTTTGTTTTGCTGGTTGATCGGTTGTTAACGGAATCGACATTAGAAGCAGCGATCGAGAGCCAAAAGCAATCGACTGAACCAACTTCCTGTGCAATGGATGGTTTGAAGAGAGACAGGTCTTCCCCAGAAATGGAATTTGATAATATACCATCTCCAAAGAAAATTGTAGAATGTAGAATATGCCAGGATGAGGATGAAGACTCGAACATGGAAACACCTTGCTCGTGCTGTGGCAGCCTTAAGGTGTGTTCATGAACTCATTGCTGATCATTGAATCAAATTGGCAAATTTTCCATATTAAGTCATTGCATAACAAGTATAGCCGATCTTGTTGGATTGCATTTGATTACATACATATATGGAGCCTGTTGGCAAACTTCTTTGCATTTTTGGAAAGCAAGCACATTGATATATGTCATAGTTGTCATTATAGTTCACTTTGGCAACATGGATACATCATTCTAATGCACCATTACTATGAAGTTCACACCTCAAACAAAATTCGTGTTGTCAAACTGTGCTGCTCTTGATTTCTATGTCAATTATATTTCTCTCCACACCTGAAAAATTCTCTTCTGTAATTACATGTTGTGCCTCGATAGTTTTATCATTTCGTAATAGTTTCCGTGGGCTGCTGATATTATAATACATGGATATTCACATCATGTTGCATTGAATTTTGCAGTATGCACATCGAAGATGTATACAGAAGTGGTGTAACGAGAAGGGTGACACAATTTGTGAAATTTGCCGCCAGGTGGAGTATGGTGTTTTTAGTTCTTTCCTTTTAGTTTTGTTAATTTATCAAGCAGTTTATCTATGTTAAATTACAATCTTCAGCACGCTCACCCTGAGCGTATCAGTTTGCTTAATGGAGTTTGTATAATGAAACTGAACCGTGGAACTATGATTTGCAGCAATTCAAACCAGGTTACACGGCTCCTCCATTATTCGAAATGGGGCGTATCCCAATGAATTTCAGGTAATGTTCTTGCAACAATTCATCCAATGTAATGTTCTTTCTTTCTGCTTCATCTAGAGATTTTCTGAAGTACTTTGATTGACCCTTTTTTCATTGCAGGGGGAACTGGGAGATTTCTAGAAGGAACTTGGATAGTCCTAGCTATATAGCAATGGTTTCATCAAACCATAACGTTGCTGATTCTGACTATGATGAGTTCTCAGCTTCTGCCACAACCAGCGTGCTATGCTGCCATTCAGTTGCCATCGTTGTAATTTTTCTCCCTTAATATACGAAGTTCTTTCCAAAATCACAATTAATTTAATGGTGATTTTAAGTCCACAATAGCCATAATTGCCAATGGATGTTTTTCAAAATAACTTGTGTTTGGAATTTTAAATTCATGTTAGGATAATATCAAAATCTGACCGACTTATTTCTCTTTTTCTTTGTAGTTCATGGTTCTTCTGGTTCTGAGGCACTCTCTTCCCCTCATATTCAATGAAAACGGTGATTACTCTTTCCCTCTGCTTCTGGTAAGAAATCTTATGTTCTATCTCTGTTTTCAAACAAATGCATAACCAAGATTTCTTCCTAAAGTTAAATTATTCCCCTTCAATGACAGTCTATATGCCTGCGAACTTTTGGGATCTTTCTACCAATATATGTTATGTTCAAAGTAGTTTCTACAGTTCATCGCCGCCGACTACTCGTAAGCCCCTGAAATACTCCAATGCATCATTTCCCATTCAATTAACAGACATGTTCATACTATCCTCTCAGTGATATTTATGGTTTCTTGTTTTGGGTGTCTATGATCAGCTGGCTACGGCTAGTTCATCCAGTATTGCTCAGAGTTCAACATCCCAATTGTCCCAACCTCAACCTTACATTATCCGTGTTCGGTGAGTTTCATACCAGCTTGGAGAAATTCGATTTCGAGGCTGAAAATGGTGTAGCTGTGGATATCGTAATGCAGAAAGTTTCATGGACGTAGGCTTCTCAGCTTCAAGTAAATATGGTGGAAATTCAAATTGTAAAGGATAGAAAAGAAAGAAAATTCTCAAAAAGGGTTAGATGTTTGAAGTTGTTATGCAGTTGATTAGATAATTGCTTGTGTTAGAAATTCTCTGTACAGAAAAGGAACATACAAAAGGAAAGATATATGTGTATATGTATTATGTAGTTCCCTATATATAAGTGGGCTAATATTTCTATACCTAACTAGTTTTTTTCCCCCCCTAAATAGTTCAACAATATATCATACAGGGATTTGAATTTCTGATCTGGTACATGTTTTATATTAATTAAATTATGTTTAGTTGGCTTTATGTTTCAACTAGTGGAAGTGTGTTTAAATGGGCTAAAGATTTTAGTTTTAAAAAATGTGGTGTTGGTTGGTGTGAAATCATTTTAATTGGCTTGGTTTGATTAAATTACATGGTGTTTGGATTATTGGAGCAAAGTTAATTGGGAGGTCTAAATAATTCATTTTAAATGTTCAAAGCTTAAGTCGGTGTTAAATTCAAATAGGTGTCAAGTAGGTTAGCGTATGATAGTGTAATTTTGTGAAGGAAATTGGAATGACCTCCACCTTCTGCGCGTCAAAGCTAATATAACTCAGTTCTTGGAAAATTTTGGAAGGGACTAGCAATATTATTCGTTACGACAAAGTAGTTCTAATCTGTTTAAACGACTAGACATGGGATCCTTTTGGGACAGGGATTTCTTGATCAGGAGTGGTGAAAAAAATTTCCATGAGCTAAATGGGAATAAGGAATGTATTTCTTGTCCCCGTCCCCTCCCCCAATTACTATATTTATTTATTTATTATTATTATTATTATTATATGTTCAAATTGAATATTTAAATTTAGATTATATATGTGAATAATTTGATTTATATTTATTTATTTCAATTCTTTAGGTCAAAATTTGAGTACTTTATCAAATAATCAGGTAAAATTAACCACAATACACAACTTAGTGATATAGTTAATTATTTAATTAGAATTTGTCCATATTAGTAATTTAAATTAATTGGTTTTTCTAAAAAAAAAACACTAACGAGGAAAATTTTCTAGTGGAGAATCCAATCTTTGATTCGAACTTGGTCTACCTCAACGTTATTTAGCATCCACCTCAGCATTTTCAAGCTAGGGCATGGACATGTGTCCTCATGTGATAGGGTCTAAGACAAATCTTGTCTTTTGAACTCAATAATAATAAGAAGAAGAATTTCTTTTGATGGGCAATTATTTAATTTAATTTAAAAAAAGTCAAATTTTTTTAATTAAATAAAAAAGGCTTGCCAAGTTGTAAATTATTATTAAATTCTAATTATAATAAAAATCTTATAAATGTGAAGCTATTAAAATGTACATAGTATACCTAATTCGAATACAGACACCAATTTACCCACTCATTGTGGAAAAAGAGAGAATAAAAACTCAAAAACATAAAAAGCTCAAGACGACAAGTCCGGTCATTGGTGTCAAATGACTTTTTCTTTCTTTCTTTCTTTCTTTTTTCTTTTTTAATTAAATCACAAGATAGACTGTTAGGGCTTCTAGAAAATCCACCTCTTTATTTTATATGTATATATTAGAGATAAACACAATCAAATTTCAAAGATATAATTTAAAATTTTCTACATAAAGATTTAAATAGAGATGTAATAGAAGATTTTATATTTATATTTATATCGACCTAGTCTAGATTGTTTTTTTCATTTTATTATAGAGAAGTTAATAAAAACAAGATCAAAGACGAAAAAGATTTTAAAATTATTTAAAACAAGATTAAAATGCTTATTTTGAAAATTTTGAATAGAAAATTGTTATATCTATCATTTTTTTAACAAGTGTTTCTACATTGACATTATATTGATTGTTATGGATGATTTTGAACCGAATGATATAATTGACATGTTGAAGCGACAAGATCAAGAAGGATAATACGTGGCACAATGACAACTGAGGACAAAAATGGATCAAGAAAAAAAATGGGTTGACTTGGGCTTGCCAACGTGCTTAATCGAGGTTGAGCCCTCCCAAATGCTTAACGGGGCAAGCATTATGAATGCCCCAATATTTTGGCCTCGAGATATGGCCTAAACAAGATGCTCAACTGAAGTTGAAACCAACACTAGCCAAATATAAAACCAAGTCCGCCTCTTGGCTTGCTAGGTCACCAAATTATACTAAGGCGATTCCAAAACCCAGGGAACAACCTAGGTCGACTTTTCCTATAAATACACCCTTTATGACTTCATATGAAGTAGCTTAGAAGTTATGATTTCTTCTATGCATCTAGTTATACATTTTAAAATAAAAGATGTGTAGGATTGGTATAACAACCCTATATAGGTGGATAGGATTTAATCAAAGTAATTAAAACTTTTTACTAATGTAGGCCTAAGCAAAAAAATTGTTATCAAAATAATCCAATATGAGTAATTAATTTCAAGAACAAAAATTACAATTAATTTCAAGCAATAAAATATAATAACAAATTAATTGCAAAATTAAATAGGAGAGATAGGAAAATTGACATCGAGAATGACCTACATCCACTTCCCAAGCTCCTCTTGGAAGAACAAACCGTTACAACGACTCTAATGACTCTTGTTCCGGATTAAGAACAACCTTTATAGTAATTTAGAAAAATAAATAGCACACTCGACACTCTTTAAAAGAGTAGATTTATAAATTTAGCGCTAAATGAATCAATCCTCACAACATAAAAGAAGAAAATGAAGACAATCATGGTGGCTTAATGAGTTGTGGAGGATTGAAAATAATAAAAATTGTTGTTATAATTTGGAGAAGAATATGAATTTAAATAGAGTGGAAAAATGGTTGAAAATCACAATTAATTTGGGCAATTGAATCTAGAAAAGAAAAATCAATAGTTGGGATTTTAAACTAAATTAACTATCAACACAGACAAAATATATTATTAATTTTTTTCTTTTAAAATTATTTTTTAAAATCCAACAAAAAAACAAAAATCACCATGTGTCCAAAACTAACTCTTAGTACAAACATAAAATAATATAATAATATTAAATTCATTTTTAACCCATGTGTCACTCAGTTGGAAGGAGTTAGTGGACACTTCAAGCCAGGTTTGTTATCATCAATATGTTAATTAATTAACTAATTAAAATTGGTTAATTTGAGATTATGGGTAAAAAAAAAAAAAATTAAAGACTACAATCAAAGAAAAGCAAAGTTTAACCAAAATTTAAATTAAAATGTAAAAATTTGATTCGGTCATCTTTGTCAGTTGAGATTGCATTTGCACTTTTCCTTGGATTCTTTTTTCTTTTTGAAATTAAGGTCCAAAATCACCATCATATAAATAGATATATTATGAAATTAGTTAAGATTTATGATTTAGATCCAACAAACTTAAGCCCCAAACCAATCTCTTTTTCCTTTTTTTTTTTTTTTCCATTCTCAAGGCTCTTCTTTTGATTAAAATTCAATATATAGAAAAAATTAAACTTTTGGTAGAATAAACTATTTTTTATTTTTAATTATTAAATTAAAAAAAACATTTTTTTCCCTTTTTTCTTTTTCTCTCTCTCTTCTTCCTCTTTCTCCTTCTCGAGAAGAGAAAAGGATAGTGAGGGAGAAAAAAAAATTTTAATTTAATATTTAAATCTTTTAAAATATATGCTTTAATAAATGGTCATTCTACAATACCTTTCTCAATAATAATATTAACAATAATAATAATGCTAAAATACAAACCTCGACCACATCTCAAGGTATGAATAAACATAACATTCATTAAAAAGTAATTGCAAATATAACTTCTCTTTAATACAAATGCATTTTTACTTTTCAATTACTATACATTAATCAAATTCATTGGTTACATTTTTTTTTTCATAAAAACACATTAGTTAACTTACTCGTCGACTTGATATTAATAGTCGGTTACAATTTACCAATGTAACTAGTTTCATTTTTATTTCCCTAGCTATAGTTAATTTTTAAAATATATAACTCAAAATTAAAAATATATATAAACAAGAAAAATAATCTCCAAGAATTTCCCTCACACCGTATTTGGTTATTATTATATAAACCGATCGGCATTTTTTTTTTTAACAATCGGAGTAAATTGGCAATTTTGAGGCCAATAATGAATAAGAATGGGAATAGAGTTGGAAAAGGGAGGGATGAGCCCAATACGACTTCGTTTTGCCATTAAATAACTTCAGCTTGTTCCACACACAATGGAATTTTCAACCCTCCGCCGAAGAATTCATCTTCTTCTTCAAAAGTCGAGATCATATCAGATTCAGATCAAAAAAATTGAAGTTCAATTTCCATTCAATGTATTGAAAATTTTCCTATCTTGACCTGATATGTTCTTCTTTAATGGTCTCCAACAATGGCTTCCTCGACCGGCAAACCGACAATCGATGCATCGGAAATCCCTCGATTCCTTCCAAACTCAACCTCGGTCCCTCATTCCCATCGCTAATTCTCGGTCTCGCTTCCGATTCTTCAACCGATTCTTGCTGATTCCAATTCTCCTGTAAAACCCTAACCTTACCGCTCGAAATCCGCCTAGCTGCGGAGTTGGCTGCCATGAAGAAAGTGGCTAAATCCGCCGCTGTGACAACAGAGTTAACTCTCTTCATCGGAAACATCAGGTAGACGTTTCCAAACTCCAACTCCTCGTCGGCGGCGAGGGCGGAGAATCTGCGACCGATGTGGAGAGATTGAGCGTTGGCGAGAAAGTGACTGGGACATTCGAGCATGAGCTCCGCCGCCTTCACTGGCTCCCGGAACTGCCGGACCTCGCCGCCTGGAAGCACGACCCTCACCGCCTTGGAATTCTTGATCAACGGCGTTGATAAGGCGCAAGAAATGTAATTCCCCATGGATGATCTTGAGAGAGATACGGATGAAGAAACAGAAACAGAGGAAGGATTCAAGTTTTGGTTAAAGAGAAGGGAGAAAGGTTTATATAGTAACGGCAGCCGTAAATTTAACATTATTTATTTATTTATTTATCTTAATGTAAAGTATGGTATTAATTTTCCGAGACATGTCATATACTTGGGGGATTTAGGGCAAGCATCATCAAAATATAATAACTATTTTACCTTTCCTTTTCAAACTAAAATAATTTACACCTCAACTATATATTATTATAATCTAAACTAAAATAATTTACACCAACTATAATTAACTATAATAATTTAGGACTATAATCTAACTCATTGTCCCAAATGTCCATAATATTTTCATTATAAACAATATTTTGGTGGAGTCTAGTTGTTATTCGATAATCTGCTTCATAAAGTATATATAAATATAAGGTGATGTTATAATTTTCTATTTCACTTGCTTACCAATTATATGGTGGAAGAGTTTTTATCTTTTTCACTCTTTTTTCTTTACTTAGAATGGTTTCTTACGTTTGTGTTTCTTAATATTTTTGTAATGTATTAGTTGATGATCGAATTCAAAACTCAATAAAACATATAAGCTCACTAATAAAATGTCACTATTGTAAATATAATATAAATAATAAATATGTTATAAAATACTAATTTATTAATCTAGACTATTTTTTATTCTTTATTTTTATATCTTTTAAAAATATTGATCATTGTTGGCATTTTATCCATATATTTATAAAATTACCATCTCAACATTTTCGTTAAGTTATGAAGAATTGACAAAAGGGCAAGTCTTTTCGATGAGTTATGATGTAGATACGTTATACAACTCAATTAAAAATCTTGAAAACATTCAAAGACTAAATTGAAAACAGATTATAAGATTAGTAATCATACTTCTCACTTGTTATGTTATATGATTGTTGGATTTAGAGATTAGATGTTTGAGTCTTTCTTATTACTATCGATTCCAATTTTAGAAAAATATATAAAAAATTATAAGAGGATAAAAGAGAGTGAAAAAATTGAATTATTAAACGAATAGTCTACTTTTTAGAGCAATATTGAATTAGTGACATTGTGTTACTTAATTTTGATATGTGCATAAAAGTTTAATAGCAAGGTTAGAATTAGAAAAAAAAAAAAAAAAAAAAAGATAATTACCATTTGAAGTGAATTGAAGAAAAGGGATGGAAGGAAGAGAATACGTGTAAAATGAAGAGCGCGTGAGGTGAAGGGAAAGATTGATTTTGTATGAAGCTGTAAAAGCGCGTGGGACCCAAACAGAAGAGACACGTCCATACGGAAACGCCAGTCGCCGCTTAAACAACCGCTTTGTTTTGACCATCGCGTGTATTCACCGCCGCCTTATACTTCTTTTCTTTTTTTAAATACTTATTAAATGAAATTTATTTAATTCTTTTTCTCCTAATATTAATCCGTGTTCATTTTTCTTTTTCTTTTTTGAGTTTAAAGAATTAAAAGGAATTTATTTTTGCCTACATGTGATTCAATGATTACATGCATTTCAACTTTAAATCCATTTAATTTTTATTTTAAAAAATAGAACTTTAAATCCACTTTCTTTTTTCTTCTATTATTTTTGTGGATACTGAATCTGTTCAATGTATTATAGAATTTTTTCCACCTAGATTTGGGTATTTTGTTAGTGCTGATTTTGAATTAGTTTGGTATTTTGTTTTTTCCCTACTTAATTTTGTTACTAGATCTGTGTATTTTCCCAGTTATGATTTGGATTTGGGAGGGATTTATTTCAAGTTTTTAAGGTTTTTTTTTTAGAAAATATTAATTACTTTTGATTATCCAAAAATTTTAAAGATTATTTGACGGCGCTGAATTGAGATATGATATATGGAGTTCATATAATCATATATATATGTAAGAGTTGTTTGGGGTTGAGAGTTATTTGGTCTAAGTTTATATGTGTGTTTGGGAAGCATAATCGAGTTTATATGTCTGGGTATTTCGTACAGTTTTTTGAACTCTAAATAATCTTTTATAATTATTATTTTTGTTTTGAATAAAATAAGGATTACCATTTTTTTAATTTTTTAATTTTTTTCTTTATTTTATTTAATTTTTTGGTAATTGTTAAATGAAAATTTTTAGCGAATCACAAGTTGCCATGTCATCAACGAAAGTTTGAGCCCGTTGGAGAAATTATAAGTTGGATCAAACCGAGTAATTAAATTCACTTGGGCCAACCTAATCCATGTCCATCATGAAATTTTGGGCCAAATTAAAAATTGGGCTCATAACGACCCGACTGTACTCTGATAAGGGTCGTTACTCATCATTATACATTTGTATTCAAAACATTTTGACCATTGAGGAAAATAAATTTCATTAAAATAATAAAGACAGCTTTCCAAAATAAATAATAAAAAATAAAACTTTTGTTCGAGACCTCTAAAATAATGAAGAAAAAAATAACTTAATAAAATTTTGACCAACATTGAGTTTCAAATCAAAACTTTTAAATAGCTTGAAAATGTAAACTGAGCGGAAGCGATTTATATGTCCCATATGGCACGATCATAGGTCTCTCTCATCACCCACTGGTCCATTCCTATTTTTACCTGAAAAACATAAATTAAGAAAGGTTAAGTATAAAATATCCGGGATCAGGCTATGCATCCATGAGCCCGTGGCTCAAACAACTACATCGATCTTAGATGATGAAAAGAAACCAAAGGACGTATTACCTTGACACACATGCCTGTAGGCCTACCGTCAAACATGTAAAATAACACGAACGTGAACCTGTCGATTCACGCATATCTAGTGGCCCGTAGGCACACCATCAAATATGGAAAAATAACATGAACGTGAACCTTTCGATTCACCCATGTCTAGCGGCCCATAAGCACACGGTCAAACATGAAACTAGACTCGTCGGTCCTCTGAAATAAAACATGCTTCACATATATAATTTAAGTACTAATTAGAAATTCAAACATGCTCATAATATTCATAACTGTCATGCAACAAGTATATCACAATAATAAAATCATGCTTCTAGAGTCCATTAATTAACTTTATAAATCTAATCTAGGCCGCCTGGCACGAAGACACCGATAATAGTACCACTTACCTTTGGTCACAAAAGTCTACGCAAATAATTCCTTAAAACCTTTGGAAAACTTGAATCAACACAAAGTTGTGGCTTGGTCCAAGACAAATTCCAAAACTTGATTTGATTAGCCAATCTGATCAAGAATTAAATCCAAAATCATTAACTTAATTTTCCCACTATTACTCTCCATCCAAAAGAATAACCAACCAATAATTTACCCAAATCTTACCGATCTTTACCAATTTTTGAAAAATGGTCTCTAGCTTGATGGTCAAAGCCTTAAAACTTCTAAATCTTGAATCTAAGTTTCACACCAAAGAGAGGTTACTAATTTAACCCAAAATAAAATGGGTGAATTTCACCTCCCAAATTATAAGGAAAATAAGTCTTACCTAATATTTTTCTTAAGATTCCGGCAAAGATTGGACAAGTGACAGTTGATGGCACTTCGCCTCGTGGCTACCATAGATAGGCAGCAGGTGTTGCTCTCGGACGACATAAATTGTTTAGGCTAGCAGCTGGTAGTGAGAGTCTTGCATGAGGAGGATTTGCGAGAGTGAGAGAGAAGGGGAATTTCTAATTTTACAGATTTTATTCAGTAGTGATTACGAACAATCAGAGCATACGATCCAACCGTTCAAAATGAAACTCTATATGTCTTTAACATATTGACTAAATTTGAGCACGATCCAACGGTTCAAAATCCGGTAATCATAATTTTATGGAAGCTGTCGCTGAAAAACCGAATTTCTTTCTCCCAATTTTTGGCTTCTTTACACTCTCATTCAATTTCGAAAAAAAATCTCAATTCTTTTTTTTTTTTTTTCAAATTTTGAAAAGATAAATAAAATATTTTATCACCATATCTCCAAAATCTCCAAAAATTCTATTAAATTTATAAATCAATTAAGTTTTCAAATTATCTTAGGCTTCAAAAACCAAAATTCAATGGCATAAGATCCATCAATTTGATACAAATTAAATCCTTCCAAATATTTAAATCACTTCAAAACCAAATTACCTCTTTTATTTTTTTTTTTAAGTTGGCCCTAAAATCCAAAATCAAAGGGAAGCAAAATTCAATATTTTCAAGATAACCAGTTCAAATATCTAATCAATTAAATTTAATTTAACCAATATTTTTTTTTCAATTATTTCAATTTAATCCCAATTTTCCAAATGAAAGAAAAATTTAAACTCAATCATTTTAGATAATTAACTTAAATTTTCCTGAAAGGTGATTGTCAAAGTTGGCTGTCAAAGCCTAAAAGTTGGTTCCCAGAGTGTGGCAGCGGTAGTTGCCGATAGGGACCGATGGGTAGAACCATTGAAAACATTGAAAGAATGGAGAGTTGAGTTAAGGTGAGTTTGTAAAATATACCAATTGAACTCTATCAACCTTTAAAGTTGGTGGATCATGTTGGGTTTTATGTCCTAAAACTCGTGGTTTGTAAACATTAGAACTTATTATGAGAATTCGATAAAATTGTTGTTGAATATATTGTTTTTTAGAAATCCAATAAACCTAAGTCCCTTGACTATTATACAAGTGGATCGAGTTTGAGTAAATAGTCAAAATGATCTATAGTATATGAGTAAGGTTGGGTACCTTACACTAGTAACACTATTGGATATGGCCTACTCTGTAGTTGTTACAAAGTGTTGTAAAGTGCTATATACGAAATGATCCTAATTCGTGCATGTTGAGACATGAGAAGTGAGGATGTCCTGTGTAAATGAGTTTTGTGCAAGATCGGACCACGAAACCTGTCACTCTTACTTTATAACGTTGTTTACTGTTTAAGACTGACTATTTCAAAGTGATGACCTAGGTAACTTAACCTTAATCTTGAGCTAACTATGAATTTCTGTTTGTTCGAGATTATCCTTTGATCTGCAAACGGTGAGAGTAGACCAATTTCCTCTGCTCAATAAGCTTACCATTTTAGGATAAGACTGAATGAATAACTGAGAACATAAGGTGCAAGAGGGAATTCACTCCTACTCGATTAGGGTTAGTAGAGATATTGTTCTTTTCAATTGCTGATTCTGGGTCTTGAACATGAGGCCTCACCCTCTCATTGGCCTGAGAGGGATTCGATTTGTTGATTGGATCATAAATTAATTGTTCATTAGGGATCAGTGGAACTTAAGAAACAAGAGGTAATTTCGGGGGTAAAACAGAAATTCGACCTAACTATTATTACGAGCAACCTGTGAAGGGTTGACTTACTAATCATGGTTATATCGTGAGGACATAATATATCTACAGAGAGGGGAGTTCAGCTATGGACTTTAGTAGAATCACCCATTAGTTAACGAATGGTGGTTAGATCGGTCTAATGTTTAGCAGACTAATCTCGGATCATTAGAGCCCATGATCTGTAGGTTCGCGAGGTCCCCCTACTAGCTCGTAAATGGGTAAGTTTTAGGGAAGCTTAGAAATTAATTTAAAACGTTCAATGCTAGCTCATAAATGGGTAAGTTTTAGGGAAGTTTAGAAATTAATTTGAAACGTTCAAATTAAATGGAATAAGAGAATAAATATTTAAATATGATTTAAATATATGAAGATGATTATTGTGAAAAATTAATTTAATATTTGATATTAAATTAATTTATGCAGTTAATTTAAGAAAATCAAATTTTGAATTAAAATGATTTAAAAGTCATTTTGTGTTCTAAAAAGAAAATGGAAAAACAATTTGCATATTGCACAAAATGGAAAATGGGTTTTCTCCATTATCATCATCTTTATGCTCACACAAAATGTATTATCTTCTCTACTTTGATTCTCCAAGCATGAGCTGCAAGCCATGCACTCCATCACTTTGCATGTTCATCTAATTATATAAAGAAGATTGGAGTTGTTGGAGAAGAAAAAAAAGATACAGAATTTTGAGAGAAAAATATCGGTGAAGAAGAAACTGTTTTATTCAATTTGCTGCTGTGAGCTTTTCTTGTTTCTTCACATCTTCAAGTTGTTCTTGAGTCTTGCAACTCTGCCTAAAGCTGCAAGAGCATAGTAGGGAATGCTTTGAGGTGGTTCACGTTGATATCAAGTGAAGACAGCAGCTGAACGGACGTTTTTCTTGGAGAGTTCATCAAAGGTATGTTCTGAAAACCCATTTTTTATGAAGAGCATGCTTTAGTTTTTGCCAAAATTAGTGAATTAGAATGCTTATAGATCCTTGATACTTCCGCTGCATGTTGTTTAACTCTTACAGATCAAACATTAAGTTGGTATATTTTACCAACTCAACTAATATTAATGAGCCAAACACCCCTCTAAAGTATTTTGTTGGTCAGTTTAAAGCACTCTTTAAAATTATTTAGCAATTTCTTAAGAGAACTAACTTACAACACTTGCATGTGAGATTTGTAGTTTTAATTTTAATTAAAAAAAGGTCTTAAAAAGATTCTAATTAATGAACCTTATTAGTTGTAACTATTTGGATGGGATACAAAAAAGAAATTTATGAAATTTTAAAGGATAAAGGACGAGTTTATCCTTTCAAAACGTATTTCTAAGATTAGATTATAATATTATATATATATGTCTAAATCACATCCATATAAAAAAATATGTATCAAGCTAATCGCCACTCGATTTCAAATAACTATAATGAATGATAAAATATAGTTGTAAAGAATGATAAAATAGAATTTATTAAGAAATGTACGAGGAAAAGGAATATATAAAGGTTTTCCTTATAAGCTTTATAGATGAATAAAATGAGCTTTCCTCTAATTTGAACTTGTGATTCAATTAACAGTTCTAAGGGGAAACAAGAACCATTTTTGTTATATTTCCATTCATAAGTACGGAAAATTCAAATTTGTATGATATGAAATGGAGTGAATTTTGTTTTTAGTACAATCGTCGTATGTACTTCTTATATCAAACATCTAACATATAATTAGATGATGTATTAATTATTTTACAAGTTTCACACAATTCTTAGATATCTCTTTTATAAAAAATAGTAAATAAAAGTAGTATAAAAAAATTTAAATTTGATTCTAATGTTGTACTAGATATTGTGAAAAAAAATAATAATTCAAACAATGTGATACAAGTTTAACTTTAGATTCATAAAGTTGATTTCTTAATTTATGATTTTTTTTTGTTAAGTTTCATCCTTAAACTTTAGGGATTGTTTGGAGTGCACGGTTGATTATAATAGTCTATCTTTATTATATAGATTATAATAGCATGTGGAGTTAAATAGTCTGTATTAGGTGCATTTTAGCCTAGGTTCAAAAAGTTTGTGTTTAGGATGTTGACTATTTAAATTGAGTTCAGGAAGTTTATGTTTGAGGTGCAAATTATTTTAGTTCAAGTTTAAAGTTTATGTGTGTAGGTTGCCGATTTGTTTAATGTTGAATTCTTAAGTATGAGTTTAAGGTTTAATGTTTTTTGTTTTTTTTTACCTTTTTTTTTTTGTATTGTATCATACAAGTACTAGTACCTTAAATATCATAAATACAAATAAAGATATTTATTCCATACATTTTTATAAACGTATTGGATTTTAAGTTAAATTATTCTCCATCCATTTAATCATTTTAAGGTGTACCAATACTTGAACATGCACCATATATGTAAGATTAGGCTAAAAAGTCACATCATTGATACTAACTAAGAAAATTTCATATTTGGAGGCATATAAAAATAATCGATTCTCTAACTCTATAATAATTCACAAAATGTTACATTTAAGAGTGATAGTTGCCGAGAATAGACTACCACCACGTAGATACGCAATATATATATATATATATATATAGTTGTTATATTATATGATTGAATTTCTTTTTTTATTTTATTTTATGAATTGAATTAAAATCTATAAATCATTGTAAGAGATACCTGGGGAATTTTGTATCTTACTCTAGTTTAGTTTTGTAGATGTTTTTTCTCCGATGTTTAGAGTTTTTTTGCTTTATATTTTGATGAGACCCATAAAATAAATTATATATTAGAGCATGTATGGATTGACTAAGAAAAAATATTTTTTAAAAAGTTGTTTTCATTTAAACATTTTGGTTACATTTTCTCAAAAGTATTTTTATATACAAGTTTCTTTAGTTTGATTTACACTTGAATTGTTTCAATTAAGTGTCAAATTATTATAAAAGAAGACTATTAAACACTATGAAATGGTTGCCAAAGACATCGATGCCAAAGTGATCACTAGAGTTGGTCGCTGGGGTTAGTTGTATAAGTGGTTATTGGAAGTGATCGTCAGAGTTGGTCGTCGGAGGTAGTCACTAGAGATGGTTGTTGCTGAAATTGGAGTAGGAAGTGATCTTCATTGAAGTTGTCCACACAAAGTTGTCATTAGAGTTGGTCGCCGAAGTTAGCTATTGAAGGTGGTCGTTAGAGTTAGTTCTTACTCTTCATTTTCTTAACACCCACCTCAACTTCAAGTGGGCTACCAGGCCTTTTTTTGTAACCATTTTATTTTTCGATTTTTTATTTTAAAAAACTGTTCTTTCTTTCTCACAACTTTTTTACTCATGGTTTTTATATTTTCTATATAAACAATTGAATTCTTAGCTTATTTTATTATGGCATAAATTATTTATGGCACTAAACTATTTTATTATGGAGACACAAATAGAAATTTTCATAGACCCAGTAGAAACATTTTAGGTTAAATAACAAGCCAAGTTTATTCAACTTTTAATTTTTGTATCTATTTGCTTTTTAACTTTAAAAACCTCTAATATATCCTTAAACCTTCAATTTTATATTTTATATATAAGTTTATTTATTTATTTATTTTTTTTTTATTTTTTAAAGAAAGGAATATGTTATATACCTATTGTACACAATAAAATAAAAAATTTATAAACCAGTCAGATATTTTTAATCTTTAAGAAATTTTAAACAAAAAAATTAAAAATTTAGAGACTTATTAGATAATTTAAAGTCCATGGACATTTTCAACACAAACTTGAAAGTTTCAAATTTGATTGGATAATTATTTGGTGTTTTCAAATTAATTAAACTAATAAATACTACTTCCATCTATAAGTTATTATGTTTTGATATTCATTAATTTTTTACTCTTTTTTTTTTTTTTAGACTCAATCATTTTGAGGCCTTCCATAGGTTATGCAGAAGTCACTCATGGGTCCTTCAAGGTCCTCTATGAATCTGTTAAGTCCTCTATGGATCTTGAAGAGGTCTTCCATAGATCTTCCATAGATCTTCCAAAGTTCTCCATGTGACTCATAAGTTCTCTACGGGTCCTGCAGAGGTCTTCCACATGGATCCTCCAAGGTCCTTCATGGGACGTTTAAGCCCTTCATGAGTACCACTAAACTCCCCCATGTGTTCTTCAAGCCTCTACTAGGCTCCTTCATGGGTCCTCTAAGCTACCTCTTGAAACCTTCCATAGGTTCTGCAGAAGTCACTCATGGGTCCTTCAAGGTCCTCTATGAATCTGTTAAGTCCTTTATGGATCTTGAAGAGGTCTTCCATAGATCTTCCATAGATCTTCTAAAGTTCTCCATGTGACTCATAAGTTCTCTACGGGTCCTGCAGAGGTCTTCCACATGGATCCTCCAAGGTCCTTCATGGGACGTTTAGGCCCTTCATGAGTACCACTAAACTCCCCCATGTGTTCTTCAAGCCTCTACTAGGCTCCTTCATGGGTCCTCTAAGCTACCTCTTGAAGCCTTCCATAAGTTCTGCAGAAGTCACTCATAGGTCCTTCAAGGTCCTCTATGAATCTGTTAAGTCCTCTATGGATCTTGAAGAGGTCTTCCATAGATCTTCCAAAGTTCTCCATTGACTCATAAGTTCTCTACGGGTCCTGCAGAGGTCTTCCACATGGATCCTCCAAGGTCCTTCATGGGATGTTTAGGCCCTTCACGAGTACCACTAAACTCCCCCATTGTTCTTCAAGCCTCCACTAGGCTCCTTCATGGGTCCTCTAAGCTACCTCGATGTCCTTCTTAGGTCCTCTAAGTTTACTATATCCATAGGCTTTTCTATCTTTGTAGACTTTTGATCTCGATCTACCTTGTTAAATCTATCCATAACATTTTAAAATATCAATCCAAGTTTTAAAAACTAAATATAAAATTGTTACTAAATGAAAGTTGAAAAACTAAACTTATAATTTAACCAATACCTTACAACAGAACTAAATAAAGACCACTTCAAGAGTTTAGAACTCTAGGACTTTTTAAAGTATAATAACTAAATAAAGACTCAATTCATGGTCAAATTTGAAGTAATTTGAATTTTATATAAAAGAGAAAAATACTACTAAAATTATACTTTTAGAATTGATTGCCATAACATGTAAATATTTTTAAATATTTTTTTATATCTAAAAAGATCCGTTTTATTATTATTATTATTTCTGATTTTAAACATGGTTTGGGAGTGGGAGTGATGATGTCATGTGGGTAGGTAAAGTTAGTTTATGCTCCCAACACCGCCGTTGAGGGCGCAAATTAATTTAATGAATTTGGCAAATTAAAGTAAAGGGTCAAAATTAGGAAACATAATAATAATAATAATAATAATAAAATCACATGTTTGGAAATTTCTAGGAATTTGGTAGGTTTAAATAGTTTGACTTTGATTCTCCTTGTTTTTGTGGACATAATTCAGTCAAGTTTTGTCAATTATATTTCTTTCAACTGTTGCTTTCTATTATTGAAATCTGTTCATTCCTTATTTATTAACACTTCTCTTTTAAATCCTTTTTCTAGTCTTTTTTTTTTGTCATAGAGCTAAGTTTTTCTTTTAATTAGGATTGCCTAGACTAATGTAGAGTCACCATGATCAATTATGAGAGAATTTTCTCATTTACCACAAAAATCCTAATAGCATTAATTTTTGTGATAATGAGTAATATTGAAAATTGAACATTTTCTCAATCTAATTCATTAAAATTGACAGCGTGACTAGAAAACAAGTTCTTAATAACTCCCATTTTCTAATTCGAGAGAATCTTGAGATTGTCTTATTTTCATATGTTATTTTATTATTGTTATTGAATTTTCTCCTCTTAATAAGCAATTGATTGCTCAATAATCCTCCTCGCGTATTCACAATCCTAAGCCTAACTTTTGTACTTCTTAGGGAAATTAACCCACAAAGAAGTTTGGTAACCTCCAACCAAAATCAATTTCTAGGGTTTTATTTTACAAGAAATAATCATTTACATTCCAAGTGTTGACTCTATATCAAGTCCTTGCATATTGTTAGAATCCAAGTCTTTCTTTATTTCTTATTTTCATAACCAAGGAGTACAAAAGTTACAAGACACAATTTCATGGCTTGCAATGTTTAAATTACACAAGTTTTTAGTTAAAAAAAAGACTTTTTATTTAGTTATATATATATATATATACACAATACAGCATTAAAGATAGTAAATAAAGCATTCATGAAGAGAGGAGGGGCAACCACTGCTTCCTTAAATCTTGTCTTAGATTCTTTTAAAAATGTTTAGAATGTTATGAAATTCAGGAATATAGATATAAAAAATATAATATAATAATAATAAATAAATAAAAACTAAAATTATAAAATTGGACAATGGAAAATTTTAGTGAAATTTGGTGTGAATTTCTCACCAATGGATATATCATTTTAAGATCCATCAAAGGCCACTATTTATAGGTAAAGTGGCAAGTAAGATGTGGACTTACATGGTCACTAAGCATGAATTACTACAAGGCACATTGACAACATAAATGGTGACACATGACCTTTGGGACACTAAACAATGGACATCTATTTTTTTTTATTAAAATATTCATAATACTCTCCCTTAGATGTCCACATATATATATATGAAATATGTCTCGTTAAAACCTTATTAGGAAAACCCCAATGGGAAAAAACCCTAGTGAAGGAAAAAAAAGTATATATTTCATATAATATATACTCCTAAGGAATACAATATATTTATTTCCCTTCGTGAAAATCATTTAAGATCTCTGAGTCGCCGCATTCCAATGTTGTGCACCAATTTCAAAAGTTGCGGTTGGTGATGCATTTGTAAATAAGTCTGCCAGGTTATCTTTCGAACAAATTTATTGTATAATGATGTCGCCATTTTCTTTAAGATCATGAGTGTAGAAAAGCTTCGGTTAAATATGTTTTGTTCTATCTCCTTTAATATATCCTTCTTTGATTTAGGCTATGCAAGTTGTGTTGTTTTCGTATAATATTGTTGGAATGTTTTATTAGAAGACAAGCCACACGTCTAACGAATGTGTTGAGTCATTAACCTTAGGCATACATATTCTTGACTAGCCTCGTGAATTGCAAGAATTTCAGCATGATTTGAGGAAGTGACTGTTATAGTCTGTTTCACAGATTGCCATGATATAGCAGTTCCTCCACATGTGAACAGATAACTTGTTTGAGATTTAGCTTTGTGTGGATCAGTTAAATATCCAAAATCTGCATAACCAACTAGATCAAAATTTGATTTATTTGAATAAAACAAACCCATATCGATTGTTCCTCGAAGATAATGGAGTATATGCTTAATTTTGTTCCAATGTCTTTTTGTAGGAGAAGAATTATATCTAGCTAATAAATTTACTGAAATTGCAATATCTGGTCTTGTATTATTAGCAAGATGAAGGAAATCAAGCATGAGGATTTCCATGAGCAGTGGAAAGGATCGTTTCAAATTCCATTCGAATGAACACAATCAATTTCAGTCTTAAAACGAAACTAACAGGCCATGTACAACAAGAAATTACAACATGCTAAACTATGATATAAGGGATAGAGGATGCATACCTTTGATTCACGAATCCCTCGATCAGTCCAAACACGTCCACAACAACTCTCAAACGCAACGAACAGTTGTGGGCTCTGTTTGATCTTGGCTTGAGGAAGAGACTGGAGGTCTATGATCGAGCAAGTGGGAGATAATACATTGTCTATCTTATAGATGAAGTGCTCGATTGTTTAGTAAACGATAGTCTATTGTATAGACAAAGCCACTGGATCGTTTAGCTACGATCAACTAAATGACTATCGTATAGTCAAAGCTATACGATCGTTTAGTCTTTGTCAGCTATCGCTTAGTGAAACTCTTTCACTTGATAGCTTAATTCGTGAGTTCTTTCCAAATGAGGCAACTTCTAATTTTAGGAAAATAATTTTCCTTTTATCTCACGGTTACCATAAAACCACCAATAACCCTAACTCAATTAGTTATTAGAGAAAAAGAAATTAATTATCATATAATTAATATATTATAAATAAATATGATAACCAACTTGGTTATCATATTTATTTATAACCTATAGTTTTAATATTTCATCTCATAAAACATACAAACCATAGTTCTTTTTCTACTTTATGGTACGTAATGTAAATCATATTTACATTAATTCCTCCACTTGATGTATCTCATACATCACAGAAATTATATAATATATAATTGAATTTCCTCTTGTTAATTTGAACACTTCAAATCAACCCTAAGAATTGATTCTCAACTTGAATCCATTAAGCTACCAAGGGGACCTTATGGACTTATAACTCTAACGGTATGTAAATAACTGACTAAACTCTTTAGTCACAGAATTCATTATCCGTTAACTATCGGGCATTTCACTAAAGACCGACAGCTATACTCTTCTCACTACAGATATATTTCTGTATCCATATTAACCAATCAACAGTGCGATAATCCTTCATAGATCGCTCCTAAGTATAGTTGGGTAAATTTACCCTTTTGCCCTTGTAGTTACATCTAACTTCTTAAGTACCACAGATTTCTCTAATGAACAATAAGTCATAGTTCTACTATGACTGGGTCTTCTCTTCCAAAGAAAGGATGTGGCCACTATGTTCAAGACCCGGAATCAGTCTTTAAGAAGCAATCTATCTACTTGCCCCTACTTGGGGGAAGGAGTGAATTCCGACTTGTGTAATTGAGTTCCCAGCTTCCCAATCAGATAAATCCCTAAAAAGGAAGGCTTGTTGAGTTGACAATCTGGCCACTATCACCCATGCTAATCAAAGGATCATTCTCATAGGCAGAGTTCCCAAAACACTCAGGATTAAGGTTATGTCACTTATGGTCGTTTAAGTGAGATGTAAGTCTTAATTATCAACGACGTTATATAAATAGACTAATCATCTCGTGGTCCGGTCTTATACAAACTCTTTGTATAAGACACCCTCGCTCGCATGTCTCCACATGAATGGTCAGGATCAGACCATCTGTAGTAGTTTACAACACTTGCAAACCTTTACAAAGCGGGCCGTATCCATAGTGTCACCAGGATAAAGTATCCACTAGAAGAATTTCACACTTTAATGTCGATTGGAAAAAGTGAACTCGGATGTATAATGTCGGTTTTTTAAAAAATAAAATGGATCTTTAATGTCGATTTTAAACCGACATTGAAAATGGGCTTTGTTGTCGGTTTTAAACTGACATTAAAGGGGTAATTATTTTTTTTCTTATTTTATTAAAAAATTAAACAGTACACACTCGCACGCCACCTCCATTTTACCCTTTCACCTTATCGCTTTTTACCCTATCGCGCACTGCCTCCATTTTTCTCTTACCCAAACCCTAACCGATCTCCTTCACCGTCCGTCGTTCTCCTTCACCGTTCGTCCATCCATCGATCTCCTTCACCGTCCGTCCATCCATCGATTTCCTTTATCGTCTATTTGTCCGTCGATCTCCATCGATCTTCATCGCGTTTACATCCATCAAGTTTTTTGTCGGTCTCCGTCGATCTCCATCGCGTCAGTGTTCAGATCTGTAGCTATGGGTACAAATCTGCTAGTGGGTCATAGGTCGTCGATCGTCTTTGCCAGTGAGTTGTCGGTCATCTCTGCCGTGGTTGATCTGCATCGCGTCCGTTATTATATTATTCTTATACCATTTTTTTCAACTTGTGATATATTATTCTCATAAGATCTAATAAACTGTCTGCCCTTTCATCCCTAATCATAGATCCAATATCAAAGAGAGAAAATGGTCCAAAGGAAGTTTGAAAGGATATTCTGACTCTAATCAAATATATATTTTCTCATTTGTATGTATTTTCTCTTTGATGAAACATGAGAATCGGTTACTTCATTGTATTGTTTGACTTAAATGAATTGATGCCTAATTGAGTTCATTGTAAGATCAACTTTATCCTTCATTTAAAGACTCTTTTATTTCAGCAGATGCTTAAATCTCTTAACCTTGAACTTGATGTTGATGCACCTTTCTTTATGCAGCTAAAAGGTATCATGAATTGAAAGTCAATGTTATTATTCTAGAGCAATAGGTATATCCAAGTTTTGTAGTTTGTTGATTTGCCACCTCAACACGGATTGCTTTATAAATTTGTTTGTAGATGGCCAAAAATCAATTGAAGTAAAGTATGCTTTGGGTAAATACAATAGGTATTTTTCTTTTTTATCACATATCATCATCGTGCAAATTTAATTTGAACTTTCACCTTAAATATAACTAAGTTAGTGGGGTACCTTAACATATATTATTTATTTGATCCATAATCCATAAATTCCTTATCAGTGCCATGCATTGATCACTCTCAATTGAACTAGTTCTCCTGGTTTGCTTTATGCTTTTTAAAAAATAATAATAATCACAATAATAACAATATTGCCAATGTCAATTCATAGTTTTGATCTCCCCGTTTCCTTTCTGGCTGCAGACTTGAACTGGGAATACTGATTATCTTCAATAAATGTCTTGTATTTGAAATCTCAGTAATATGTGTTCTTGCTTTTTATCTTGTATCCCTTTAGCTTTATTCTTTGTAACTTGGTAAACTATTGTTTTTATTGTATTTCTTTAATTTGAATATGCATTTGATATCAGAACTTGTAGCAGATTTTTTAATTTAAAAGATGGAGAACTGTATTTGTGATTCAATTTTGAAATGGTAGAAAATAGAGCATGTGTTTATTATCATCATCTTATTCTTTTATTTTTTTAAATGACGTAATGAAATATATTTTTGAGGGAGAGGTGAAGATTTCTCAACTCTGAACCAGTTTGCAACGATAAACAATAGAGAACTGAGAAATTGGGCACATAATATTTGAGAAAATGGTTAACAAAAGGAAAACAAACTAAAATGTAGTCAATAAAAATGGTGAAGTTGTTGAATTGAAATAGTGAATTTATTCATAGTGAACGATTATGTCTCATATGTTTTCAGGTTTGCAAATATTGAAATCTTTGAACAGACAAGAGGAAGAAATGGCTGACAGTGTTATTGCTATATGTATTTCAAGTGTGCCATTTCAGCCTTACATTTCTTTAGCTGCAATAATCTCAGTAAGTTTTCTTTCTTGCTAAAATCCATGATGATGGAATAGCAAAATTTAAAAGAATTTCAGCATGTAGTCTGAATTTTTGTGATTTTCTTTTATTTTGCCTGCTGTATTTTCCTTTTCTCAATGGTCCTCGTATAGAACAAATTTTTGTATTAACTTGCTGACATCAGTTATATAGAAGTGCATGGTATCTAGTTTGCATTGATTAATCTAATTCTCAAATCCAGGGGTTGAGTTATGAAGGTCTTCAAGGTCTTCTCGGCTTGACACATACTGCAGGAACGGTTCCTGATGTTCTTCCCCCACCAAGATTAACTCTTTTATCTTCATTTGTGCTTCCATATAAACCCGAGGTCAGACTCTGTATTCTTATTTATAGATCTTGGAGTAATTGATATATACCAGCTCAGTATATGTTATGTAAAGCTATAAAAATTGTATGTAAATGAAAGTTCCCAGTTCTTCGAGGAAAGAAATGATGGAAATAATGAATACGACTATTTAATTAATGTTAAAGATTCATAGCTCTTCATTAAGGATCTTTCCTTTGTAAGGGACACAACATTATATGAAAGGATGTGTCTTAATGTATATATTAGCCTGCATATATATGGTTCGGTTTCTTTCACTTTTTGGACAAATTTTTTCTTCCTTTTCTTCTTTTCTTCCATATAGGGTTGCTTACAATTACATATTGAGTTCATTGCATCCTATAGTTGAGATATTGCATTCTTTAGGTTAGTAATCTATCCTATTCTGAGAGATAATCGTTCATTATTTCTTAAGCACCATGCGGAATAAAATTTTCTTAAGGAAGTAATGTTTCTATTGGTTTCATATTAATTGCTTTCACTGTTGTCTAGCATTTCCTATATTATCGATATCAACAAGAAATTGTTAGCCGATTGAGAGTTTGTCTGTGGAGAAAGTTTACTACTTAGGAGATTACAGTATTGCTGTATTTTTTTTTCATCATTTCAGTTCATTGGGATTTTGGAGCCATACATGCAAGATGGCCATTTGAAAGGATGGAAGCAGTAATCTTTTATTGAGATGATTCTCTAGGTAACGAACTTACTAGCTTTCAATTTCTTTTCAGATTCCATAAATTACATTTTAATATTTTCACACTGTTCTACTGCTGTCTAGCGAATTTGCCTATCAAATTACACTGTTCTATTGTTGTCCAGCGAATAATGGAAGATAGAAGATGGTTTCCTTGATCTAATGAAAGTACTCTTGATTCCTGTAAAAGAATAATTGCTTGTAAACACGTGTAGGGATGTTTTCTCATTCCTTACATTTTCATATCATGACATATTTAAGTGCATTTGTACATAAACATATGTGTTTATTGCTGTTAAACTATTTTCTATTATTTCAAACCTCAGGAAGATCAAAAGATGGCTACATGGTTGACGAATACAATGTCCAACTCGCTGAAAGGGAGGCCTGTTTAGGTACCATAAATATAAAATATACATTAGTTTCTATCTTTGGGAATTTCCTTACTGCTTTTTTCTTTTGGCAGAGTCGTATATTTCAAGGCAAAGAGCCACCCCAATTTATTGCCCTCTTTCAACCTTTCGTGGGGTGCTCAAGGTGGTAGTCTTATAAAGTTTCTTTCTTAACTCATCTCTTTTGGTTAGAATCACGTTGTAGTTTCTTTTACAAGATTCTGATGTGGAGCTGAGAGGGTCTTGAGAGACACAGATAACCATCATTTTTCTTAATGAATTCTGGTGTAGGGTGGCTTGAGCTCTAGTTACAAGAAACTCATAGCAGATAAAGCTTTGGCTAATAAAACTTATACGGAAGATTTTGTTGCCCTTGTAAAATCATAATCTTTGTATTATTTGTAATTTGTATTTTCAAGGCTTGAATTATTGTATGTCTTTTAAATTATAATTCTATAGCAGAATTTGCGGATTAAATGTAATAGATTTACAATCCATATATGAATAATATGTCATAGCCATAGCGTTCGATGATGATGTGTCATGTTATACTTTTTTACCGAAAAAATGGATTTGGCAAGGGAACTTTAAAAAACGAACAATAATTGATAAAACGGATAGATTCGGGCTTCAATGTCAGTTAAGAATTAAAAAAAAAGGCTTTAATGTCGGTTGCAACTGACAGGCTTTAATCACTAAAGACCTTCGATGTCGGTTGCAACCGACATTAAAGACTGTGTTATTGGTATTATTGAAGCCCTTTAATGTCGGTTTAAAACCGACATTAAAGGGCTTTAATACACTATCTTTAATGTCGGTTTAAAATCGACATTAAAGCCTGAATTTCTTCTAGTGATCTCTCATTTATCCTTATACTACAGACTTTTTAGGTTATTACTTAAGGCATGATCCACTTATACATCTCATATACATGCTTATACATGCTTAAGTTTACATACAATAACCATAGATCTTAGTTTATTAGATATGAGTAAATGCAAATAAAATAATAAATTAACTCTTATTTTATTAATAACAATGTGTACAAAGTTTACAAACAACGAAACTCCGGGAGAATTAGGACACCAATCCCAACACAAGATACATAAGTGCACCAATTGCATTAAGATATGGTACTTTAGGACCAAGAAGTTCTTTATTATCTTCTCGAGGTCGAAATATTTTTTTCTTTATATCCAATGAACGGACTTCCATTGAAATATTTAATGGATGTGCTTTGTCCATATAAAATCTTTTCAAAATTTTTTCTGTATAAGTTGACTGATGAATAAATATTATATTTGTTTGCAAACCAAGGCAAACTTTTGTTTTTCCGAGATCTTTCATCTCAAATTCTTTCTTAAGATATTCTATTCCTTTGAAAGCTCTTCAGGAGTTCTAATTATGTTCAAGTCATCAACATATACAGTTATAATAGCGAATTCTGATTGTGATTTCTTTATAAAAACACACGGACATATTGGATTATTTTGATATCCTTCTGTTAATAAATATCCACTTAGGCGATTGTACCACATCCGACCTGATTGTTTCAATCCATATAATGATCTCTGTAACTTTGTTGAATACCATTTCCGAGAATTTGATGTATATATTTCAGGTACCTTAAATTATTCTAGGATTCTCATATAAATATCATTATCGAGAGATCCATATAAATATGTTGTGACTACATCCATAAGATGCATATTCAGACTTTTATACATAGTCAAGCCAATTTAAATATCTTAATATAATTGCATCCACCACCGGAGAATACGTCTCCTCAAAATCAATACCAGGTCTTTGTGAAAAAACTTGTGCAATTAGTCTTGCTTTAAGTCTTGTGACCTCATTATTTTTATTTATTTTCCTCACAATACCCATTTGTATCCCACAGGTTTAACACCTTCTGGTGTTTGGATTATCGGTCCAAAAACTTGACGTTTTGAAAGTGAGTTTAATTCTACCTTGATTGATTCTTTCCACTGAAGCCAATCTTTTCTATGTCGATATTCTTCAACAGATTTTGATTCAGGATCCTCATTTTCAGAAATAATATCAAGAGCAACATTATATGCAAAAATTTTGTCAATAATTACATTAGTTCGATTCCATCTTTTTCCTGTCATGACATAGTTTATTGAAATATTATTATTATTTTTAGGTATTTCACCTTCTTCGTTAGTCATGTCGAGGATTTCTTTATGGGTATTTACATCCTCAACCAAGTCTTTTTCACAATTAATTATTTTTCGTTTTCGAGGATTTTTATCTTTGGAACTCATTGGTCTACCACGCTTCTGGCGTGTTCCATACTCATTAGTAACAACTTATTGTGTTGGAATATCAATTTTTTATGGAACTTTTGTGGTTGGTATATGTGACTTAGTTACTTTCTTTGCATCTATAAATGCATCTAGTAATTGATTTTCTATATTTTGCAAATAAATTATTTTCTGAACTTCAAGTTCACATTGATCTGTACAGGGATCTAAATGAGACAATAACGATACATTCCGTGTAATTTATTTTTCCAACTTCTTAATTCCTCCCCCTAATATTGGAAAATTTGTCTCATTAAAATGATAATCAACAAATCGTGCAGTAAATACATCACCTGTCAGGGGCTCAAATATTTAATAATTGATGGGGAATCATATCCAACATATATTCCTAATCTTCTTTAAGGACCCATCTTATTGCATTGTGGTGGAGCAATTGGAACATATATTATACATCCAAAAATTCTCAGATGGAAAATATTTAGCTCATGACCATAAGCTAATTGTAATGGTGAGTACTTATGATAAGCTACTGGCCTAATGCGTACAAGTGAAGTTGCATGCAAAATAACATGTCCCCATGTAAATGAAGGAAGCTTAGCTCTCATAATTAATGATCTTGCAATTAATTGCAAATGTTTTATAAGTGATTTTGCTACCATTTTGTGTATGAACATGAGCTACAGGATATTTAACACATATCCTAACTGATATACAATAATTATCAAAAGCTTGAGATGTAAATTCACCAGCATTATAAAGACGAATGGTCTTAATTATATAATCAGGAAATTGTGCATTTAACTTAATTATTTGAGCAAGTAATCTTGCAAATGCAAGATTTCAACTTGATAATAAATACACGTGTGACCATCTGCTAGTTGCATTTATTAATATCGTCAAATATCTAAATGATCCACTTGGTAGGTTAATGAGTCCACATATATCACCATGAATTCGTTCTAAAAATGCAGGTGATTCAGTCCTCATTTTAGCTGGTGATGGTCTAATTATCAATTTTCCTTGAGAGTAAGCATCACATGATAATTCATTAGATTGAAGAATCTTCTGGTTCTTCAATAGGTGTGCATCTGAATTCTTAATAATTCTCCTCATCATTATAGATCCTGAATGATCCAATCAGTCATGCCAAGTTGTAAATATGTCTATTCATGAATTTCAGGTTCATTGTTGCATATGTTCCAATTACTCATATATGAGTATAATATAATCCAGAAGGTAAAGTAGGCAACTCTTCTGATATACGTTTTTCATTTGAGACAGTGGATATGATATATAGATATTCCACATTATTCTTACTATCAGTCTCAGTATGATAACCATTGCAACGTATATCTTTAAAACTTAGAAAATTTCTCTTTGATTGACTAGAGAACAATGCATTGTCAATTGTAAATTTTATTCCTCTAGGCAAAATAATATTTTCTTTTCCAAAATCTTTGATCAAGTTTGCAGAACATGATATTGTATTTAATTTTACTTTCAGCATTTTCAATTTGGAAAAGTATTTTTTATTTGTAACTATTGTGTGTGTAGTTGCACTGTCTGCCAGACATAAATCTTCTTTGCTCATTTTTTAAACACCCAACATATGAATGATCCATGTTTCTTCATTAAAAGAAAATAATTACAATAAGAAAAACAACACTTAAAATATACAAAGATTACTAAAAGAAACATGGAGATAGATAAAAGAAAACAACAACATTAAGTCTAGATATTCTCAAAGTCAAAAGAAACACTTGATGTGCCACCAACTATTTCAATCTTCTCTTCAGGAGATTCAAAGAAGTCTGTCACATCCAAATTTTTCGTGTAGGATTGGTCAAATATGTCATTATCCTGGTATGCAAAATTTGCTTCCACATTTTTCTTTTTTTCCTTCAGGGAGGCTTGATAGAGGTCAACCAAGTATTTTGGTACGACAGGTACGTGACTATTGTCCAGTCATTTCGCATCGGAAACATTTATTTTCAACACTCTTAAACTTTTATCTTGTGGAGTTTTTCCTTTGTGATCATCTTGTGTGGTTCTTTTGAAATTTAAATGATTAGAACGACCACTAAGAAAATGATAATTATTTTTTTGTCTGCCACAGTTACAACCACGACCTCGACCACAATTATTATTAAAATTCACAACATTCACTTTAGAGAATGGTGTTGTTTCGGTTGGTCGAGGTTTATGATTTTTCATCAATAACTCGTTATTTTGTTTGACCACGAGAAGACGTGAAATTAATTCAAAATACTGTTTAAAGCCTTTCTCTTAGTATTGCTGCTATAAGAACATATTTGAGACATGAAATGTAGAAAATGTCTTATCTAACATATCAACATTAGTAATTTTCTCTCTGCTTAACAAAAATTTTGAATTGATTTTAAATAATGCAGAGTTTTAATCACTAACTGATTTGAAATCTTGTAGCCTCAAGTGCATCCACTCATAACGAGCTTTAGGAAGAGTAACTGTTTTTTTATGATCATACCTCTCTTTCAAAATTTTCCACAAGATACGAGGATCTTTTATTGTAAGATACTTCATTTTCAATTCCTCGTGACAATTCTTCGTGAAGATGATGACGAAGGAAAATCATAGTTTTTTCTTTGTCTTGACTGGATATCGTTTTTCGTTCTTTAATTGTTTCTCCCAAGTTCATAGCATTCAGGTGAATTTCGACATCGAGCACCCATAACAAATAATTATTGCCATGAATGTCAAGGGCTGCAAATTCTAATTTTTTAAGGTTTGTCATGACAACACTATCGCAAAATATTATATTTATGTTAGAAATTTAATATGTACTAAATATGCAAAATAACATTTAATTTATTAATTATAACGAAGATGGAAAAACTGGCATACCTTTAGAACCTACTTTAGCGAAAAAACGACAAGAGTTCGTACTAATAACGTGTTATGAAATTGAGGAGCACAACAGAAATACAAATATAAAAAAATATAATATAATAATAATTTTATATAATAATAATAAATAATAAAAACTAAAATTATAAAATTGGACAATGGAAAAAATTAGTAGAATTTGGTGTAAATTTCTCACCAATGGGTATACCATTTTAAGATCCACCAAAGGTCACTATTTATAGGCAAAGTGACAAGTAGAATGTAGACTTACATAGATATTAAGTATGAATTACTACAAGACACATGACAACATGAATGGTGACACATGATCCTTGGAACATTAAGCGATAAACATATATTTTTTTGTTATAAAATTCATAATATAGAAAAGTTAAAAGGATTTTTAAGAAGTTATAATTCCAACCTTATATTTAGATCAAAAAATTGTACAAATAAAAAATTATAGAAAATTTTATCATTTTAGTTTGAGTTTCAAGGAATACAGGTGTGTTTGGTCCTGGATTTTTTAAATGTACCTCTATAATCTTCATGTTATTAAGAATAGGTATTATAAGATTCCTAAAGTATTTTTTTTATTATTTTAAATAAATATATAATTTAAAAAAATTATTTTTCAACTTTAAAATTTCATATAATTATTTAGCTGAAATTAAATATAATCCATATAATATAATAATAATATAACATGAATTCAAATAAATATAAAAACATTGTAAATTAAAGAGTTTATAGTATCTATTAGACTTTGGGCTGCTTGCAAAAAGGACCAAATGAATTACAATAATTAGGCTGGTAGCTTAGACATTCGTAGTTTGTAAAAATGGTAAAAACGAAAATCAACCTACATATAAAGATGTAAAATGTCACAAAGGCTCTCACTATTGATATATATTTGATACACTTAACTAATTTACTTGATATACTTGATAATGATGCACTTAATTAATAATTTGTCAATCATACACTCATTTATACTACTGATAAACTTGATACACTTGACGAATATATTTCATATACTTAATAATGATGCACTTGACTGAAATACTATTTGATAAATTTGTCAATCTTGCACTTGTTTAAACTGATGATAAAATTGATATACTTGATTGACATACTTGATATACTTGGATAATGATCCATTTAACTAATATACTGCTAATAAACTTATAATGATACACTCTTTTATACTACTGATACACTTGCTTGATATATTGTTAATAAAATTAATAATGGTACACTCATTTTTACTCCTCGTACACTTGACAGATATACTATCTATAAATTTGATAATGATACAATCATTTATACGATTATAATATTTATATACTTGACTGATATATTGTTATATTGCTGAAACACTTGACTTAATACACTAATTTACATTGTTGATATACATTATAACGTTCCACTATTTATACACTTGGAATAAAATATATTAAGTTTACATTAAAAAAACGATTTCTTCCTCCACCAACATACTTCATTCTTTTCTTTCAATTTTGTTCATTTATTTTATTCGTTATTATCTCAACTTAATTCTCAACCAAACCCAAAATTCAAAAATAAATAAAATAAAAAGTGTAAAATGGGTGAGAAAGGAAAGAATGCAAACCTGCGCAGGAGAAAAATTAGGAAGAAAGGTGCTAGTCTACCATTGTTAGAAGGATAAAATTGGAATATAACAAAAAATAGGATTTTAATATTTTTCCAATCTAAAATCATAAAACTAAAAAAATTAAAATTGCCAAAATAAGAAGTTAATCTTAATTTAATGAATTAATTTGTGAATTGTTCAACAAAGTTTAGAAATTTTCAACTATCAATAATTTATTTCACAAGATGATATTGATATATTTTTCTTTTTTGACTTGGTAATCGTACATTTATATAAGGATTGGCGATCAAACAAACTCACATTTTTTAACTCAATAATAAACTTTTTTTTTTCTTTTACATTGATTTTTTTTTTTTTTGTTCTTGAAGACGTCTATTCAGAGTGTTTGAATTGAATTTTAAAGCTACTTTGAGGGTAAGAAAATTTTCTCTGAGCATTAGTGTCGTTCAATCAATTAAGGATTTCAAACTAAATTTGACCAATGAGACCTTGTTCCTTGTTCTTGTTGATTAAGAGGAGCTTGGCTATTTTAGGGTCACGATAAGTATATAAAATTGAGACTCTCACATCTAGACCTATTGATAACCATTTTTTTCTGTTTCGAAATTTCTATCTGTTTCCTTATATTTTTTTTGTTACTTTTTTTTTTTTATAAAGGCATTTGAATTTTAAGTCAAAATTTTTAGGTCATATTTGATAACCTTTTGATTTTTTATAGTTGGTTTTTGAAAACTAATCTTATAAGCACTTACTCTCACCCATAAGCATAAATTCCAAAAACATGAAACTAAAAACAAAACATTATTAAATAGGACCTCAAAAAATACTTTTTTTTTAGTTTTTAGAAATTGAGGTTTTGTAAAATTAACCGGAGGGTTTAAGCTTTCATTTCAAATGCAGAAAACCAAAAGTAAAACATCACTCAAAGGGGACCTCTTAATGTTTACTTTGAACTAACTGTAACCAAAATTCAGATTGTTTTTTAAATGTAAAATTATGCTCATTATGTGCATTAAATTTAGGAATAAAACATATTATAACTACTAAACATTCTTTTGAGTCACCTAATTAATTGAAAATTCTTCAACCATATCTATTGATTCATTCAATTCATCATTTGATTTATGTACCCTAACTACTCTAAAATAAATAAAAGTTGAAGAAAGGGGGGATATGAATTTGTTTTACGTTGGTAGGATTTGGTGGTGAATGGTCTCGAGAGGGGACACTTACCAGGGGAAAGGGAATTCGGGAAAAGTTCTTTCGTTTGGTTGGTTGGAGGAAAAAAGTACTTTGAGAGGGCCAAGGTGTACACATCAATCAACCAACAATCTGTTGAGGCTTCATCAATGGACGTCGGTGGTTAATTTTTGTGAAGTAATTTTGTCACAGGGGTGAATTTAAGTTAGCTTATATCGACTAATCTTATAATATAATCGATTAATCTTAAGAAACACATAAGATTCTAATATACTACACCTACCTAAGCCCTATTCCGGAGACAAAAGAGCATGGACCCTTATACCTGCAGTAACACAACTATTATTAAAAGTAGAGAAATTAAAAATGTGATTGAACTGGATATATTTGATCATGTAAGCCTACTCTGCCAGTTACAAATGAAATCAACTATTCTGCTGCCATTTGTGACAAGAGAGCCTATTTGGGTCATGAAGAATAAGATCCACAATAAGTTGGAAAATCTGCCTGAAGACGGGTGTCTCCGGTATCAAAGACGGGGTCACCGATCATAAGGATAGACGAGATTCGATGGAGAAGCTGCTAGTGATGCAGGGAAGAGATCTTGAGGGTATGCGAGAGTAACCATCACTCTTCTTGCAACTTCTTTGCTCTTATTCCTCCTATAATTCCTGTAATTGCATAACTTGAAAAACAACTAGCTTCAAGAGTTAAATGTGGAAATTTTATTAAGGTGTGATGATGAAAGAAAAGAGGCAACCTCAGAGAAACTCACAACGAAATCAGATGTTAAATTTTCCTAAATACTAATTAATATAGTTGGCACTTGAACATATTGTGATTACTGATTATCAAATGATCCCTTTTCTTTCTTTCTTTGTCTCGAAGGTCTTCCAGTGCCACGGCCACGTCCACAACCCTCATGTTCTTGCTGTTCATTCTCTAAAGAAGTCGAGATGCCCTTCGATCCAGTATCTTCATTAAATTTTTGTTTCGGAGGTCTCCCACATCTCTTTCCAGGAGATTGCTGGTGATGCCAATGCTTGGAAGGTGAGAACATCTCTGACACTGAAATCTGGTCTTGTCTAACTATTCGAGGCCGTCCCCGACCTCTCCCCCTACCTCTTGGCAGCTTGAGTCGTTGCTGATCAATATGATGAGTGCCATCGCCCATATCTGGGTCACAGTCTTGAGCAGATGTAAATAATGAAGTTGCCAAAGTTTCTTGAACTTTCAAGTTCCGAGGCCTCCCTCGACCATGATGATGCCCCCAAGGATGACTCGGACCACTAATAATATCTGCAGGCAATAATGCATCGGAATTTTCATTTTTGTCTGCCTCAAAAGTCCTAGACATCTCTTGCTCTGAATGCTTCGGAGGAGTTCCAGTTATTTCAGACGGCCATCTAACTTGAGGATGCTCCTTGGATAGTTGAGGGTCCTCAGCCTCACGGCCCTTCCTTATTCCAGTTTGATTATCACTCACCTTGGATGGTCGTTCTTCTTCCAGTCTATTTTGTCTATTGCTAACTTCACCTAGTACCATCTCCTTCGAAGATTGAGCGCCAATTATTTCATTCACTGCATCGCAGTCATGATCAGACCTTGCATCAAAGAACTCCAAATTTTCATTTTCCTCTTGTAACTTCTTGCAACCTTCAGCATCACCAATAACTCCATTTTCTTCACCATTGCTATGGTTAGAGGTAGCATCAAAGAACTCCAAAATGGCTTCTTCACCAGGCCACGTTTCTTCGTTTGATCCCATGGATGGTCTCTACATTAAAATCAGAAATTTCATTAACATAAATGCTAAAATGGAAAAATATATCTAGATATATATATATAATTCCATAGAAAAAGATTCTTGGAGGAAAAAAATGTCTAGAGCTGTAGAGAAGGTGATGTAAACAAGTAAATAACACCTACAAAACGTAAAACACGTAAGTTAACTCAATATTAGTTTTGAGCAACCACACTTAATATTTGATATATCAAAACTTCTCTCCTTGACAACATATCATCAGCAAATCTATCCCTCCAGTCTCCACCCACCCATCTCTCCATAACACAAAGGAGAAGGTTTCTTCTGCTTCATCTACAAACAAGCATAGATGAAATCCTATGTCTGGCTTTCTTTCAGAGCCAGCTGACAACAACAGCAGGATACCACCACCTCCACCGGCAGTGGGTGAGGAAGAAAGGAGCTAAATAATATACGGGGTGAATTTTTTAAATTTCAGTTATTTATATTGAATAGAAGAACAAATTATCTAATTATTGAACACATCTCTTTTGTTGAAATATTAATTAAATTATTATTTATAACCCATCAGCTTCATATTGATTTCCACAGGGGAAGAGTGTTAGAAGTATTGATATAATTAAACTTACTATAAACCATTAGCTTAAGATTTTAGGTTAATTGATAATTGAGCACCTTTCAAATCATCATATTGATAGCTCTTCGAGCTTTAATATTAACCCTTGAGACATGCCTATCTAGAAAATGTACTTTATTATATGATCTTTTGACTTTTTTTTTTACTTGAATGCTATCCACAAGATACATTTTACAGTATGCCTATTCTACTAGCAAGAAACAAAATAGATAGCATCCAAGGCAGCATAAGATGGAGTCATAGGTAGTACCTCTATTGGTTCTTCCATCATTTCTCCTTGCCTTTCCTCTTCATGATGCTTGTCAATCATTTCAACTTCAAGAACTTCTTTGAATTTACCTAGCGCTTCAGTTTGGCCAGCTTGTGCATGGTTTCCTTCAGCCCCATCGACTTTTTTTCTTAATGAACTACATTGGTCTTCAGTCCCTTTAGTCGTTAGTGCCTCTTTTGTATGAAGTCCAACAACCACTAGATCCTGTGATTGTTTTGTCCCACCAAAATCTTCAATCCCATCTCTACTATTAACTTCCACTTCGTGATGATCATTAATCATTCCAACTTTTCTAACTTCTTTAAGTTTATATATCCTTATAACTTGCCTGTCTTGGTCAAGAACTCTTTCTTTGGCTCCATCAATTTCCTCTCTCAATGAACCACATTTTTCTCCATTCCTTGTCATCGTCAGTGCCTCCTGTGCACCAAGATTTCCAGCCGCCACATTCTGTGACTGCTTTTCCTCATCAAAATCTTGAACACAATCTCTACTCTTGACTTCCTTTTCACAAGGTTGATGAATCATTACATCAGCTTGAACTTCATTAACTTCACCATGCACTTGAATTTGGCCTCCTTTCGATTGTTCTCCATCTTCAGCTTCTTGAACTTCTTCCCCCAATGAACCACTTTGTTTCTCAATCTCATTAATAGCTACCGGCGCAGGAAGACCAATAATCACCAATTTTGGTGATTGCTTTTTCCCATAAAAATCTTTAGGCCCATAGTTACGCTTGATTTTCTCTCCATGCTTCTTGTCAATCATTTCATCTTCTTGAATTTCTTGAAGTTCATCCAGCACAACTTGGCCTCCTTGAGCATGATCTACATCTACAGCCCCGACAATTACTTCTCTCAACAAATCACTTTGTTCTTCAGTCCCTTTACTTGTTACCACCTCCTCCTCACGGGGTCCTATGATCATCAGTTTCTTTGATCGCTTTTTCCTATCAAAATCCTCTTCTATCTCATCAGCACTCTCCAATTCTCGGCGTCGATTCCTTCCTGCCGACTTCCTCCTCCGCTTCTTCCTCTTTACTCCCGTACCCTCCACCTTAAAGTTATACCTCCCACAGTTCGATTTTACTAGCTCCCCACTTTCACAGAGCTTCCCCAAATGGCGACGCAAAAAGGCCGGGTGCGCCCATGGCAAGTCCTCATACTCATTCACGATAAACTCTGATATTGACTCCTCACTCAACCCATCTTCATCTCCGCCTTCGGCTATTGCCCTCTGTATCATCTACATTCCCAAAATTATCGATTCATCAGCAACTATTACTTCAATTCCAACCACAATGTACAAAAAAATTCCTCACAATGTCAAATTCAGAAAAACAAAAGAACAACGTACAAATAACTTCAAAATCTTAATCGGCAAGAAAAGCGGGCAATGTGAAAGACAGTTACCGAGGCATAGGGAAGATGGGTAGGAGTTTGGAAGGAGGGAAAATTCTCATGAATGCGGCAATCGACAACGGACTTGAACTGCTCGGAGTGGAAGGGAAAAGAGTGGGCGCTACCATTGGTCGAATATTTGGCGGCGACGGCGGAGAAGAGGGCGTCTCTGAACCTTCCGGCTACGAGTGAATGTCGGTGATCGGAAGGCGGTGTCATAGAAGAGGGAGGCGAGAGATATCCCGGCGGCGGTGGAATAGAAGAGTGTTGGGGTTGGGAGTTCTCCATATCGGTGGTGATGCATCGTCGTTGGAGAGGGCAAGCGCTTTATTCATAATTTTATTTTTTGGCAACCCCGGTTCGTTGTATATTTAAAATAAAGGGCTAAACTATAAAATAGTATAAATTATGAATCTACTATCTTTATTTATATTTCGTCCATTTTAAGGAATTTTTTTTGAGAATAGTCCCTTTTAAGGAATTTTGTGGCAATGGCCTGTTTTTATGATAAATAAAAAATAAAATAAGATTTTTTTAGAAAACTAAGGTCAAATACCAACTTTTTAGTTTTCTAAACAGTTAGCTTCTTCCCCCATATGACCCTTGAAAAGCGGCCAATATAAGGGGGGAGAAAGTAACCTCTTTATTAATTTTTTTAAACCTCTTTTTTTACTTTTTTTTTTTTTTTTCAACTTTTAAATTTGAGGGTCCAAGATGTTATGATACTAAAATATCTCCAAGATTTTCCACAATCCAACCTCCAAAAAACGTGGAAAACAAACCACTCACTTTCAACTAATAATTTGTTTCCCTTAAAAGAGCAACAAATTCAGCACAAATCTTGGTTGAATCTTACCAAATAGGTGGAGACAACCATACCCCAATAGAATGAAAACTATAAAACAACCAAATCGAAAACATACCTTATGTTTCAAGGAGACTGACAAAAAATAATAATAATAAATAAATAATTTGTATATGAAATTAGGACCTCAAGTATAACTTTTTTTAATGGAAAAAATATATAGAAGTTTAAGGGTTTAAAAGTGTACCGAAGTTTGAAAAGATATATAGAAGTTTAAGGGTTTAAAAGTGTACCGAAGTTTGAAAAGTTATGTTAGGTAAATTAAGGAAAAATTGAAGAAAGTTATATTGAGAATTGAATCGAAGGACAAAACCATGTTTTTAAAAAAAAAATTGAAAGCTCAGAAACTTTTTACATTAGAAATAATAATTTTCGTTAAGAAGATATGGAAGGACGAGAGGTGTTTTATAACTCATGGGGGTACCCTTGGTTTGGAAAATAAAATAACTACAATAAATAAATGAATGAAAATGCTGGAAAAAAAAATACAACTCAAGGGGATCTTCAAACAAGCACCCAACTTCTTAGTCTTTCCCTAGGACAATTCCCCTTTTCCAAAGTAAAATCGTGCCTTGCCACACGTTTTTACGAGGTGAGGGACCTAGAGCCACTATGTCTTAGAGAAACTTCGAAGTTGAGAATATCTTCAAAAGAACTACTAGAAATGGCAGAAACATTGGGAAGAAAGTGGTGAATTCAGAGGTGGAGAGTTGTTTTTGAAATGAAGATCTTATCTATCTTATATAGGCCCCAAAATGATTGAGAAGGGTCGAATTCCATGATTAGAGGGTTTTACTAGGCGAAATCGGGGCTGCCTAGTGCTTTTGGTGATGCGACTGAGACAAAAATCGCAGTTTGGCCTAATTTCCTGCAAAAATTAAAAAAAAAACTTTAAATCAACAAATATATCATTTAAGCTTAGTCAAACCCTTATCATTTTAACCAATAAGACTACATTTAGAGGAAAACAGAAGCATAAGAAGCATAAGTCAGTTTTAATATGTAAAAGCACACAAATAAAAGCCTAAAAACATGCATTTTATGACATGTATCACACCCCCAAACTTAAAGCTTTTCTTTTTCTTACCATAAAAAACAATTTCCAAAGCACAAAACACACATGCTTGGATTGATAAATGCAAAGAGTAGCAGCTTTCAGAAGGGATCTCTAATCTAAGCACCCTGTAAATTTTCAATCTCCCAAAGAATCCTCACAAGAATTTTACTTGACCATCGACTCAACTGAAGGGATCGAATCCCAAGCGAAAGCGTGTGATCTCTTTGCAATTTTGTTTTTGATTTTACATAAAAAAAATATGATATAAAAATAATAACATAATAGATAAACAATCAAGATTATCATGCATTTAAGAGAAGAAAAGAGGGAAGAGCTAAAACTTACATTTGTAGATTCCAAAATTCTTCACGATTCCCTCTGTATCTTCTCTGGGATGTCTCTTCAATGAAATGTCTCTTCAATGATCAATGGACACCACCGTAAGTGAAACACTTGTTATTCTGAAGAAGAAGTAGTAGAGAAAAGAAAGAGATTTGAGAGAAGTAGTAGGAGACTAGGATTCAGAATTTCCAATTCAAATGTGTCACAAACATGGGCTATGAAGACCTAATTATAGTGAAGAGGGGTGACCCCCTTCTCCTAGTTCTTCCTATTCCCACTCTAGTTCTAATTTAATTAAATAAATTTTATTTAATTGATTAGTTCAATAATTAAATAACCATATATAATAAATCCAATTTAATATATATTATTAATTAATAAATTAATAAATTAATAAACACCACATGTTTATTTATCTCTACTTCTGAAAAATTAATTAATTAATTAACCATTAAAATTAATCAATTAAATGACTACATTAAATCATATTTAATATAAAATTAATCAACATATAATTATCACATATTTATATGTATACATGTCTTTAATATTTGAATCTTATTCAAATATTTTTCTCTCTTAATTATAGATCACATCTATAATTAACCATATTATATTAATCTCATTAATATGCAATTGATTTGAACAATTCAAACAATTCTTCTTATATATTCTTTAGTGAGCTAACAAAGGGACTTTATGGACCTAAAAATTAGAAGTCCCAATGATATAAGATTAATTTAAACTCTTTAATTAAATTAATCAATTTTCATTAACTACAGGTCACTCCACTAAAGACCGATAGCTACACTCTTCACATTGTAGATTTATTTATGTGTCCATGGATATAACCAATCAACAGTGAGTCGAATCTTCACAAATTGCTTATAACTATAGCTGGGTCAAAATACCATTTTACCCCTATAGTTACATCTAACTCCTTAAATACCACTGATCCCTCTAATGAACAAACAGTTTATAGTCTAACTATTAACTAACACCTCTCGACCTAGTGAGAGTTGAAACCTCAATATTCAAGACCTGAAATCAGTTATTAAGGAAGCAATTTATCTACTTTCCCTAAGGTCGGGAAAGGAGTGAATTCCATATTTTGTAGTTGTGTTCCCAACTCCCTACTTAGACAAGTCCCCAAAATTGTAGTCTTGTTGAGTCGGCTAACAAGGGCATTCTCACCCATACAAATCAAAGGATTTCCCTCATAGGCAGGAGTTCACAACTCATTCAGGATTAAGGTCAAGTCACCTATGGTCATCCTAGTGAAATGTAAGTCTCTTCTAGCAACGGTGTTATATAGAGAAACTATTCATTTCGCAGTCCAAACTTATATAACTCTTTGTATAGAATACCCACATGTCTCCACATGAACGGTTAGTATTAAATCATTTGTAGCACTTTACAACACTTGTAACATTTACAAAGCAGATCGTATTCGTAGTGTTACTAGAATAAGGTGCCCAACCTTATCTATCTACTACAGACCGTTTGGATTATCACTTAAACATGATCCACCTATATGTCTCCACATACATATTTAAGTTTCATAAAATAACCTTGGATCTTAGTTTATTGGATTGATTTAATGCAGTCTAAACATTAATAAAATACTCTTTATTTTATTAGAGATATAATTTGTCTTTACGAACTACCAAATACACTCGATTTAGGACATTAACTCCAACAATCTCCCACTTGTCCTAAAACGAGTGGGATGTACCACATCAAATATAATACAATGAATAAGTGGAGTATAAAGTATTAAATACCAAAAATGGTATGTACAGTATCAAATACAATACAATAAACTAGGGTATACAATATACCCAACAACTTCTCCCACTTTTCCTAGATTAATTGACTCATATCTCGTAGACCCATGCTCTTTAGGTGACCCTAAAAAAATTTAGCCGTGAGAGCCTTTGTAAATGGATCAGCAATATTGTGTTCTAAGGCAATTTGTGTGATAATCACATCTCCTCGTTGCACAATCTTCCTAATGAGATGATACTTTCGCTCTATATGCTTTCCATGTTTGTGACTACGAGGCTCCTTGTAGTTTGCTACTACACCACTGTTAGCACAATAAAAGGTGAAAGGAAAAGTCATGTTTGGAACAACTTTCAAATTTGACAAAAAATTTCTGAGGCACACAGCTTCCTTAGTAGCTTCACAAGTAGCTGCATATTCTGCCTCCATTGTGGAATCTGCAATGCATCCCTACTTGATGCTTTGCCATATTATAGCTCATCCATTCAGAGTGAACACTGATCATAATGTGGATTTCCTAGAATTTTTATCAGTCTGAAAATCAAAGTTAGTGTATCCTGTAAGGATCAAATTATTACCACCATACACAAGCATATAGTTTCTCATTCTCCTAAGAATAACTTTGACTGTTTTCTAGTGATCAAATCCTGGATTGGACTTATATCTACTAACCACTTCTACTGCATGGAAGATATCGAGCCTATTACACATCATGGCATACATAAGGCTACCTACTACATATGCATAAGGAATCTATCTCATATTCTCAACTTCTTGAGGTGTCTTAAAACATTGTTCCTTAGAAAGAACAATTCCATGCCTAAAAGGTAGTAAACGATGCCTGAGACAAGTCTAGTGTTTTGTTCTTACGATCCCTTAGAATTTGGATCCTTAGAACATACTGAGCTTCACCAAAATCTTTCATTTGGAACTGAACAACTAACTATTCCTTAATTTTGGTCAGAAAACCTACATCATTCCCAATGAGTAGGATATCATCCACATACAACACCAAGAAAGATACTGAACTATTCATGACCTTCTTATAAACACAAGGTTCATCAACATTTTGATTAAAGCCATAGGTTTTGACAATAGAGTCAAACCTCATGTTCCAAGATCTAGATGTCTGTTTCAATCCATAGATGGACCGATTGAGCTTCAAACTTTTTGCTATTGACCCTGTACTATGAATCCTTCTAGTTGAGTCATGTAGATTATCTCTTCAAGATTACCATTCAAAAAGGTAGTCTTGACATCGATTTTCCATATCTTATATTCATAATATATGACAATAGATAAGAGAATCCAGATAGATTTTATCATAGCAACAGGAGAGAAGGTTTCTTCATAGTCCACCTTCTCAACCTAGGTATAACCCTTTGCTACTAATCTAGCCTTGAAGTTTGCATCTTTCGATCTACACCTCTTTTCCTCTTGTAGATCCACTTGTAACCTATAGGTTTTACCCTATCATGTTGGTCTACAAGTTTCCAGATAAATTTGGAGTACATAGACTCTATTTCTAGATTTATGGCCTTAATCCATTCATCTTTGTCAACATCTTCCATTGCCTTCTTGTAAGACAACGAATCCCCAATGTCACCATTAATGATGTTTTGATCTTCTTTAAACCCACGTAGCGAATACGTGGGTACACAATCCTCCTACTACGTCGAGGCAATCTCAACTCTTGAGATGGATTAGTTTGATTAGACAAACCAACATCAACAACTCTTGTTGATGTACTAGCCTCTTCAATAATTCTTGTTGAAGTTTCAGTAGTATTTTCAGAAAATTTTCTTAAAACTATTTTGCTTCGTGGTTTTTGGTCCTTCATGTGGTATTCCTTAAAGAATTTAGCATTTGTCAATACAAAAACTTTATTTTTATTTGGATCAAAGAAGTACCCACCTCTCGTTTCCTTAAGATAGCCTACAAATAGTCATACTTTCAAACGAAGTTCTAACTTTTTGGGATTTTTCATAAGCACATGGGCTAGACATCCCCAAATTCTAAAGTGGCATAAACTACTTTTACGGCATCTCCACAACTCCAAAGGTGTTTTAGAAATACTCTTTGATGGAATGTTGTTTAAAATGTAAACATCAGTCTCCACTACAAATCCCCAGAACAGTCAGGAAGTTGAGCATAACTCATCATAGATCGGAACCATGTTCAACAGGGTTCTATTTCTCCTTTTCGATACACCATTTTGCTAAAGTGTACCAGGGGCTGAGAGTTAGGATGTTATTCCATGTTCTATCATATAGTTATGGAATCTTAAGTCCATATACTCTTGCATTCAAGGCATGACTCATGTATAGGTAAATAATTTTCTTCTAAACTATTTAGAAGTCCATTTTTCACCAATCTCTCAATCCTATTAAGATTAGTGTAACATAACCTTAGATGCCAAAGTGGACATTTTCTTTAGGAGAAATCCTGGTCTCTTAGTAGTTGTTGCCATTCTGAACATTTTAGTATTAGGACAACATTTGTAACTAATGGCCTTAGAACATATAAGTTACTTTCTTTTGAAGCAAATTCTATTTCCATTCTGTTTTTTAAAATAAACATTTTACTTCCAGAGAAGGAGAGAGAATAATTTTGCTCAATAAAACAAGAAACAAGATTAAATTCCTTTTCATATTAGGAATTACATATACGTCATCTAATAACATATATCATTTATTGTCCAAAAGTAACTTAAGCCTGCTTACGACAACAGTTGAAACGACCTCACTAGTACCAACTTGAAGAGTCATCTCCCCAACTTCCAATTCTCTTCAGGAATTAAATCCCTAATAGGAAGAACATACGTGATTAGTAGCCCCTGAATCAACTATCCAGTCAGAATCATTATTCTATATTAAGCACGACTTCAGGACAAGTAAATTAGATTTACTATCATTTGATCTCTTCCTATTCTAGAGAGCAGTGGGAACAACTTGAACACCCTTATCATGAACTCCAAGTTTTTCCTCTGAGGTCAAACCTCTTTGATAAACTTCGCTAGAGTTAGCAACTTTTGCCTCCTCTATTTGTCCCTTGACATTCAATATAGACCAGAGTTCAAATAGGGAGCTTATATTACTGGTTTTATCTATATCAACCCCATCCTGCTTGAATTGTGAGGACACTCACTCAAATAACTCTTACATTGATTGCATGATCTGAAGTGTAGTGACCATGCTCTTAAATCTTTTGGCCAAAGCATCATGTATGCTTGCCAAAATGTGAACTCTTTCCTCAAGATTGGCCTTCGTCCACCTTTTGTATGCATCATGAACATTTTGTGTTGCATCAAGGGTCGGAACTGGAGGACATTCCTCAGTCAAGAAGAAGTTAAGGTCGTTAATCACGACCATAGTTTTAATCGATTCTTTCCAAGTTGTGTCATTGAATTCGGTCAACATTTCAGCATTAAGAAGGTTCATTGAAACACTAGTAATTTTTGCTGATACAAAATAAATTACTTATTTTAGATACTTATACAAAAATTCATTTTAATCCAATCAATTTAACAAAAACTAATAATGAACCCAACATTATTCCATTCTATAATGATGCTTCAGTGATTTAAGACAAAAGTTACCGAAGGGTGGTCAGTCACCTCTTCCTTGAATTGAGACACTTCTCAACCAATCATTACACCAGAATAACTTTTATTCCTATAACAATTAATCACCATTGATTTGGTAAAGAAACCATTAACTTGTTGAACAATTTCTTGTAAGTGTGACCTTTCATTTTAGACCCTAGAGTTTCGTCCCAATGAACCAACCAAAGGGGAAAACCGATTGGGGCAAAAACTAAAGCAATCCTATCCAGAAACCATTTCTAAAGTTTGCCCCTGATATTGACCTAATGCACAAACCATCCGAAGGGGAACACTCCTAGGGCACCTGAGACCGTACAAGAAGATCTCACGATGTAAACCAATGAAGGAGACCATAGGACATGTTGACAAATATCCTTCTCACACTTACTATAAACATGCTCTCCATTGGCTTTGATATTGACCCATGCAAACACCATCCGAAGGGGGATGCTCTCAGGGCACCTTGAGGCCAAGTATGAGTTTTACGGTGTGAACTTTTAGGGAAAATGTGAGTGGAAAAAATTGACATATCTATATATCTTTTTCCTCCCACTGAGTATTTTACAAAAATGAGTTTATTAACTTAGTAAAACCCGACTAATTAATTTTAACTAAGTCTTTATTAATCTGCTCAATATAATGCTTATATTGAATATTTCAATAATATATGACTTTATTTGTTAAACTTTTTAACAAAGTGAATCATTTATTGCATGCTTATAAAATATTTATTCAATTCACCTTCCAGGTCGGTTCCCAGGTAGAGGTGTTCTTTTTCCATCAGCTTAAATACCTCAGTCTAGACAAAACTTTCCTTAGACAAAGATTCCAGTAATTATTTTATAAATTTAATCTCTTATTGAAATTCATTTTAATCCTATTAAAATGAATTAAAAGATTAACCTATTTATAATTTAATTAGAAACGTGTTTAACATAAGTTTAGGTGAATTAATTTTAAACTATTTAAAATTAAATTGGACTTATGTTTGCATGCAACTCTTTATTATAGATTTTAATTCTAATTTCACTATAGTTATAACCATTATAAAATAATGAAAAATAAAATCTATAATTGTATTCAAAGACATTAATTAAATATAATATTTATATTTATCTGAATAATATGATGCTCAATGCAAAATTTATTTTAATTAAAAAAAATATAATACTTATATCTAACCATTATTATTATTATTATTATTTTTGAGAAAGAAAGAAATTTATTAAGCCTCGAGGGCATAAGTTGATACAGTATCTCTTACGATCAAATTTTGAATCCATAAAGGAAATAAGTTCCACCACTCCTCATTTATGCCAAATATTCTAGCCCTTTTAGCCACCTCATAAACTCTCTTATTTTTATTTCTTAGAATATGAATAAAATAAATAGATTTAAAGTTGTAGCAACTAGCAACTTCCCAGATTTCCTCGAGCCACACGCATACGTCTCCATTAGTCGTGGTTTCTTTCAAAATCAACTTAATAAAATCATTGCAGTCGGATTCTACAATTAATTTCTCATATTTTGACTGGGTTGCCAATCGAATACCAAGAAGGATTGCTCACATTTCTGCCATTGGTGGAAGGTATATCAGCTCTACTGAATAAATACCAACAGCTTTCAACGATCCAACATCGTCTCTAATAATGGTGCTGATGCCAGAAGAAATCGGGGAGGGCTTCCAAGCAGCATTTACATTTAGTTTTGCAAAATCTTTGGGAGGGAGTTTCCAGTGACAATCAAGTTCGGATGATTTCTCCATCTTTGAAATTGTTCTTAGTCCGATATTCATCAATGTAGTTTTGTATCCAGATGCATTTTGATTCAATTGAGGGGATAGGCTTGATGTGAATCAGATTATTTCCATCATTCCAGATTGACCCGCAGGTAATGGAAATTAATTCTAGTTCTGCTGATAATTTTGAATCTAGTAAACACCAACGATCAACAAAACTATTATTGACATTCACGTTTATTTCATAGTGGGAGAACACTTGATTCCAAATTGCTTTTGCTCTTCAACATTTGAAAAGAACATGGTCTATGTATTTTCCATTTTCCAGATCTCATAATTATAATAAGCTGCAATTGACAGAAAGTGTTGTAATACAGAACTTTTTCTATATTTCTTGTGATGATTTTACTAGAGGGAACATCTCTTATATATACAACTATGATAGTTAATTAAGGAAAAACTTATAACAGTAAAAAAATGCACATATGGAAAGAATAAAAGTAGACCCAAATTACAGGGAATAAAATCATATGTATAAGGTAAGAGGTGATTTTCCATATTCAACACTCCCCTCAAGCTGGGCAATATATGTTGATTAAGTCCAACTTGATTTTTAAGTCTTCAAACATATTCTTGGAAAGGGTCTTTGTTAGTATGTCAACAATTTGCCTCTTGATAGGTATGTAGTTGAGTGAGATGCTTTTGTTTTCAATTTTTTCTTTAATAAAGTACCGATCAATATCCACATATTTTATACGATCATGATGGACTGGGTCTTTGGCGATATTGATAGTAGCTTGATTATCACAGTGTACCTCCATTGGTTCTTCTTATTTGGTTTTAAGTTCAGATAGAATGCTTTTGAGTCACATTTCTTCACATATTCCTTGAGCTAGAGCTCTTAGTTCTGCTTCAGCACTGCTTCTGGATACTACAGATTGTTTCTTGCTTTGCCAGGTTACTAAATTTCCCCAAACAAAGGTGCAATATCCGGAAGTTGACCTTCTGTCTATTTTTGAGCTTGCCCAATCGGCATTTGTGAAGATTTCGATGTTTCTTCTCTTAGATTTCTTGAATTATAATCCCTCTCCTAAAGTTCCTTTCAAGTACCTGAGTATTCTGTATACAACTTGCATATTGTCTTCTATTGGGCTATTCATAAATTGAATTACAAAGCTAACTGCAAAACAGATATCAGGTCTTGTGTGAGTTAGGTAAATCAATTTTCCAACTAGCCTTTGATACTGATCTTTGTTAACCAGTTTGTGATTATTTTCTTTGATTATGTGATTATTTGTGTCAATTGGAGTATTAGCAGGCTTGCATCCCAACATTCTAGTTTCCTTTAACAGGTCAAGGACATATTTTCTTTGAGAAATGCTTAAGCCTATTTTTGAGCAGGCCACTTCCATTCCTAGAAAGTATTTAAGGTTGCCTAAATCCTTTACTTCGAATTCCTTGGCTAAGAGAAGTTTTAGATTTCTTATTTCTTCTTCATGGTCTCCAGTAAGGATAATGTCATCTACATAGCAATGATAATTGCTATTTTACTTGTGCAAGAATGTTTGACGAAGAGAATATGGTCAAATTGACATTGTGAGTATCCGTTTTCATTTACCACTCTTGAGAATTTATCAAACCACGCCCTAGGGGATTGTTTTAGGCCATATAGGGATTTTTGAATTTGCATACTTTATTTATGGTTTGAGTAGATTCTACACCGGTCGGTATATCCATATACACTTCTTCTTCTAAGTTTCCATTAAGGAAGGCATTCTTTATGTCTAATTGGTGAAGAATCTGATCATTATGCACAACTAGGGAAAATAGGACATAAATAGTATTTAATTTTGCTACCGGGGCAAATGTTTCTTGATAGTCAATGCCATAGGACTGGGTGAATCCTTTGGCGATGAGTCTAGATTTGAACCTATCTATTTCTCCATTAGCCTTGTACTTGATGGTGAAGATCCATTTCCATCCTACTGTTTTCTTTCCTGGAGGTAGGTCTATTATTTCCCATGTGTAGTTCTTTTCCAAGGCCTTTATTTTGTCTAATATAGCTTGCTTCCAATTAATGTCATTGAGGGCTTCATAGACATTATTCGGAATGTAAACTTGGGATAGTGTAGTTATGAATGCTTTAAACTTGGGAGAGAGGTTTTTGCAGGACAGGTAGTTTTGGATGGGATGCATCGTACATATTCTTACCTCTTTTTGTTTTGCAATAGGAAGATCAATGTCTTCACTAAGTGTTTCAGCTATGGAGTTGGAGACATGATTTTCCTGTATTTCGGTTGGGTTTTGATTGAGTACTGGTGCATGTTCAAGGGTGTTCTTCCTTCTAGTATAGACTATAGGATCTTTCCTACTTTCTGGTGGGCCTTGATTGGAATATCTATTTTATGTATATAAGGAACATATGGAGCACTCTCTTCAAAGAGATCTAGTTTTTGGATTCCTTCACTTTCCAGAAGTTTTTCGTTTTCTATGAGGGTGGAAGGTTCAATGATGTCTTGCTTTTTGAAGTAAGGTTGAGTTTCAAAGAAGGTTACATCCATGGATGTATAGAACCTTTTTGTAGTTGGTGAATAACATTTGTATCCCTTTTGGCTTTGTATCCCTTTTGGCTTGGAGCATAACCGAGAAAGATGCATTTTATTGCCTTAGGATCTAACTTACTCCTATTGGGTCTATGATCTTGGACAAAGACTGTGCAACCAAATATTTTTAAAGGGACTTGAGAAAATAATCTATCATGTGGAAATACTTCCTTAAGTTTTTGTAAGGGAGTTTTGAAGCCTAATATTCAAGAGGGCATTCTATTAATAAGGTAGGTGGCTGTTAGAACCGTTTCTCCCCAAAAAAGGTGAGGCGTGTTAGCGTGACACATTAAAGCTCTAGAAACTTCTAGGAGGTGTCTGTTTTTTCTCTCCGCAATTCCATTTTGCTGGGGAGTGTTAGGACATGTACTCAGGTGGGCAATACCTTTTTTGTTTAGAAATTTTTTCAAGGAAGTGTAAAAATAATCCTTAGCATTGTTAGTGTGAAGAATTTGGATTTTGGTGTTAAAGAGATTGAGAATCATGGCAAACAGATTATGGAACATGGAAGTAACTTCAGATTTTTCTTTCATTAAAAACACCCAAGTAAGGCTAGTGTGATCATCGATAAATGAAACAACCATTTAGCTCCTGTTACATTCTGAACTCTACTAGGTCCCCAAACATCACTATGCATCATAGAAAAGGGATAAGAGGGTTTATATGCGCTTACCGGATATGAGGATCAAGCCAATTTTGCCATTTCACAAGACTCACATTGAAACACCTGAGAACTTTTATTGAAAATATCTGGAAACATTCGTTTTAAATATAGAAAATTGGGATGTCCTAAACGATTATGCCATAACATTATTGTACTATCATAATTGTCTTTAGAAGTAACCAACGTAGATGTACTAACATAATCATCTTTAGAGACAACAAAATTAGATGTACTATCATAATAGTCTTTAGAAATAAAACGAGATTTGCTAAGACCTAACTCCTTGACTTGTGGCTTAAGAGCATTTAGTATGCAGAGACCCGAGGTTTCCTTAGCATTGCCAATCATCTTCCCCGAATTCAAATCCTGAAATATGCAATTATGTGAGTAGAAAGTTGCACTGCAGTGTTTTTCATAAACGTTAGTTTGCTTATGGAAAGAAGATTGCGTTTGGGACATGCAACACATTATCTAATACTAGATCTTTAGATATAAACACATTGACAATTCATATTACTTTAGAATAAGTACCATCGGTAATCTTTACAGTAATTTGGCTGTTACAGTGTGTGTAGTTAGATAAAAGTGAGATGTCACCTGTCATGTGATCTGATGCACCAGAGTCAATAATCCAAGTGCTACAATTTTCTTTGGTTGCATTAAGGGCCCAAAGAAAGTTACTTGATTGTACCATTGTTGCTACGCTGGTTTCTGATTTTTTTTAGTAGGTTTCGGTTGGCAGAATAGTTTTTGGAGAAGGTCTAACTGCTCCTTAGTAAATACATTATATTCAAGGTTGACGTTACCTTCTGATGATGTACTTGTTTGATAAGCCTTACCACGTCTGTCTCCTGTACCTTTGTTGGGCTTCCAATTTGGAGGTTTTCTATGAATATCCCAACACACTTCTTTAGTATGTCCTGGTTTTTTATAGTGTTCACACCATGGTCTTGGTTTTTGTTGTCGATTCTCAGTTCCTGTGTAATTCTGGTTTCCTATGACGATATGAGTATTTATACGTACCTCATTACCAAGGTTTCGAGCAAGTAAGGCTTATCCTTCAGATTCTGAATTGGCAGTCACTCCTAACATTAGTTTCTTCTTGCTTTCTCCTCTTCTCACTTCTGCAAAAACTTCTCTGATGTTAGGTAATGGTTTAATAGCTAAGATTCTACTACGTACCTCATCGATTTCTTTATTAAGACCAAGCAGAAATTTGAACACTCGTTTCTTTTCAACTATCTTTTTGAATGTAGCTTCATCTGCAACACATTCCCACTTATGGCATTCAAATACGTCTAGTTGCTGCCAAAGTCGAGATAGTTGAGTAAAATAGTGAGTTTGCATATCCCCTTGCCGTAGCTCATGAATTTTTCCTTCAATTTCAAATGACTCTGCAGTATTTTCTTGGTCAGAATAAGTTTCACGAGCTGCTTCCCAGATTTCACTTGTAGTTGAGAAGAGTAAAAAACCTTCACCAATCTCTGTCGTCATGGAGTTGATTAGCCATGACATAACCATATTATTTTCCGCTTTCCATGTCTTGTATCTTTGATCAGCTTTGTCTGGGATAGGATTTTTGCTTGACAGGTAATCTTCCTTTCCTTTTCCACATATGAACATCATAACTGATTGTGACCAATGTAGTTAATTCCTTCCATTTAATTTATGATTAGTAATTGGAAGTACGGTCCCTTCAGTACTGTTAGAATTTATGGATGCCATAAAAAATTGTTGATTGGCAAAATAATTAATTAAGCAGGAAATAGGAAAAAGGAAAAAAAAAATCGTCCATACCCGACTCGTGATTTCACCCGATCTGACCCAGAAGACTCAGACCCGGTTCGACCCGTGTAATTTTAACCTGTTCACTCGTGGTCTCGTCAACTCAATCCGACCCAGAAGATACTGACCCAGTTTCGACCCGACTTCATTCGCACGACCCGGTGCAACTTAACCATTTCACTCGAGGTTTCGTCGATGATTATGGTTGCCGTGATTTTGTTTTCCACCCATGACGGAGATGAGATTTTGGGAATCGGCACCCATGTATTCTTGGTCGTCGGTCGATAACTTTGTTTGAAGAACGTGTTCTTGGTCGTCGGTCAAAGATTGTGTTTCGACTGTGTTTCGTCGGTCAAAGACTTTGTTCTTCAGATTTTCAAATTGTTGGCTGGGTTTGATGCGTTTTTCTTCAGACATGAAGCTTCACACAAGGAATTGATGGAGGTTTCTTCTGGTGCACTGATTCCAGCTACTAGGTATATTTGAGGTTTTCTGTTTTCTTTTCTAGGGATTCAGACATGAAACCTATAGACAAGATTCATAGAGTTGGCTCTGATACCATGTTGTAATACATAACTTTATCTATATTTCTTGTGATGATTTTACAAGAGGGAGCATCTCTTATATATACAACTATGATAGCTAATTAAGAAAAAACTTATAACAGTAAAAAAAAAAAAATGTACATATGGAAAGAATAAAAGTAAATCCAAATTACAGGGAATAAAATTATATATACAAGGTAAGAGGTGATTTTCCATATTCAACAGAAGGATGCATATCAACTTTAACATGACAACAGGTGAGAAAGTCTCCTCATAGTCAACTCTTTCTATCTGGGTATAACGATTTGTCATAAGTCGAGCCTTAAAGGTTTGCACCTTCGCATCAGTACCCCGTTTGTGCTTGTAGATCCATTTACAACTTATAGATCTTACCTCATCATGCTAAACTACAAGATCCCATACTGAGTTTAAGTACATCAACTCCATCTCGAGATCTATGACCATGACCCATTCATCCCAGTCTACATCCTCCATTGCCTTCTAATCAGACAACAGATCATCAATGTCGCCATGTGCTACCATAAAGGATTTTCGTGAAACCCATATAGCGAACGGGCGGGTTCGCAGCCCTCCCACTGCGTCAAGGTTCCCTCAACTCTTGAGGTGGAACTGACTTATCAGATGAACTATCATTAACAACTGTTGTTGATGAAACAGACCCTTTAACAACTCTTGTTGAAGTTTCAGTAGTTTCGTTGGAAAGCTCATGTAACACGATCTTACTACGTGGACTGTGCTCCCTAATATCATCCTCCTTCAGGAAGGTAGCATTCGTAGACACAAACACTATGCTTTCCGTCGAATCATAAAAGTGAAGGATTTCATACCGAGAGTTTCATGAGCGGGTTCAGATCACTCCCGATTTCACAGTGATCGAAACACAAAAGATATACATTCAACACAAACAGTTATGCATATAAACCTAATTATCGGCATGCTCAGAACATAATAATTAACAAGGAAAGGGTTCATACCAGATGAAGACTTTCTTCGAATGTCTAAACCCTAAGTAGCGAAAACCCTCCAACGGATCTACCAATGCCCGACGGGTATGTCGACTGCAATAGCACGATCAGAACGTACACAAACACTGTAGTGGCGACGACACCACCAAAAGAGAAACCCGGGTATCTGAAAACCCAAAGAGTGGGCTTTGGTGAATTTGGTAGAGGACGGAGGACAGCACGTCGTGTAGACGATAAACAAGCGGGAGATGAAACTGTGCTATCGTATAGCGAAAATGCTTATTGTATAGAAGAGCTACACGATCATGTATAAAAGGCTGAACGATCATTTTGGAAAAACATATACGATCATTTTGTGAAAACGTGAGGTAGACGATCATTTAGACGGACAAGCTTCTATAGTTTAGGCTCTCGCGATCGCTTTCACGAATTCTTTTGGGCACGAACGAAAATATAAATGCACGATTGTGAAAAATGAAAACGATTTTCATTTTTTAATCCACCGGTTACCATAACCAACGCAGCCCAGTTCCCACGTCCGAACGTGGATAATTTTTTAATTATCATATAATTAATTAATTAATATAATCATATTATATTTATATCCTATAGTTTGATATCACATATCGACTATAGTATTTTCTCCTCTACTTGATATAAATCATATTTATATCTAATTTCCTCCAAATTAATGTATCTCATACATTTAGCCAATTATATCATATATAATTAACTAGCCCAATTATATCATATATAATTGAACTTCCACTTGTCAATTTGAACATTTCAAATTAACCCAAACATTGGTTCTCGACTTTATCCAAGGTACCCAGGTGACTTAGTGGACCTATGGCTCGAAGCTCTAACGGTACGTGAATATCTGACTAAACTCTTTAGCTACGAGATCTACCATCCGTTAACTACCAGTATTGATGATCTTCTTGTAGACACAAGGTTCATCAACGTTTTGGTCAAAGCCAAACGACTTGATCGCAACATCAAACAGTATGTTCCAATATCGATACCCCTGTTTCAATCCATAAATGGACCGATTCAGTTTGCAAACTTTTTGCTCTTGACCTTGGGTTGTGAATCCCTCGGGCTGTACCATATAAATGGTCTCCTCAAGATTTTCATTCAGAAAGGTCGTCTTAACGTCTATTTTCTAGATCTCATAATTATAATAAGCTATAACGGACAGGAGGATGCAGATCGACTTTAACATGGCAACAGGTGAGAAAGTCTCCTCATAGTCGACTTCCTCTACCTGAGTATAACCGTTTGCACAAGTCGAGCCTTGAAGGTCTGTACCTTCCTATCAGCACCCCGTTTGTGCTTGTAGATCCATTTACAACCTATAGGGAAAACCAGATTAGGCTGATCTACAAGATCCCATACTGAGTTGGAGTACATCGACTCCATCTCAAGAGCCATGGCCTTGACCCATTCATCTCGGTCAACATTCTCCATTGCCTTCTTATAAGACAACAGATCCTCAACGTCGCCATCTGCTACCATAGCAAGGATTTTCGTGAAACCATATAGCGAACGGGTGGATTCGCAACCCTCCCACTACGTCGAGGTTCCCTAAACTCTCGAAGTCGAACCGACCTACTGGATGAAATCCCATCAACAAATCTTGTTGATGAAGCAGGCTCTTCAACATCTCTTGTTGAAGTTTCAGTAGTTTCATTAAAAATCTCATGCAACACGACTTTGCTTCGTGGATTGTGCTCCCTTATATGATCCTTCTCCAGGAAAGTAGCGTTTGTTGAAACAAACACCCTATTTTTCGTTGGATCATAAAAATAACCCTCTCGTGTACCTTTGGGGTAGCTTACAAAAAGGCATAACCTCGACCGTGATTCTAACTTTTTGGGATTAGCCTCAAGCACATGTGCAGGGCAACCCTAAATGCAGAAGTGACATAAACTAGCTTTATGTCCGTTCCACAACTCAAGAGGTGTTCTGGCAACACTCTTGGAGGGAACATAGTTGAGTATGTACACCGCAGTCTCCACTACGAAACCCTAAAACGAGTCCGGTAAGGAAGCATAACTCATCATCGAGTGAACCATGTCTAACAAGGTCTTATTTCTCCTCTCCACTATACCATTCCGCTGAGGTGTACCCGGCGAGAAGTGATGAACTCTGTATCTATAAACAAGAGTCCCTGAGCAGTCTCCACTACAGAAACCTAAAACGAGTCCGGTAAGGAAGCATAACTCATCATCGAGTGAACCATGTCTAACAAGGTCTTATTTCTCCTCTTCCACTATACCATTCCGCTGAGGTGTACCGGCGCTGAGAGTTGGGAAACGATTCTATGTTCTATCAAATAGTCCTGGAATGTGGAGTCCAAAAAATCTCCACCTCGATCCGATTAAAGTGTTTTAATCCGTCTATCCAATGCAGTTTCAAACTTCAGCCTTGAACTCTTTGAACTTTTCAAAGGATTCAGAACTTCTGTTGCATAAGATAACATACCTATACTTGGAGTAATTTAGTAAAACTGATAAAATACTCATAGCCACCTCGGACTTGCACATTCATAGGACCACAAAGGTCAGAATGTACTAACTCAAGAGGCTCCTTGGCTCTAGAACCTTTTCCAGTAAAAGGTCGTTTAGTCATCTTAACTTCAAGGCAAGATTCACATATAGGTAAAGAATTTTCTTCTAACTCATTTAGAAGTTCATTCTTCACCAACGTCTCAATTGATGTGCCCTAAATGTAGATGCCAAAGATGGGCATTTTCTTTTGGAGAATTCATCGACGTTTTGATTTTAGTTGCAGTTCTGAATATTTTAGTATTATGGAGGGAATTAATGGCTAATGACCTTAGCACATATAAATTCGATTCCAGATTTGCTGTGCAAAATAAAACACCATTTTACGAATAAACACTTTATTCAAATCAAAAGAAAATAGTGTATTTACATTGCAATAAACATTTTACAGAAATAAGGTTTCTTTTTAGTTCAGGAACAATATATACACATTTAAAATAAGAAACCTATTCTGTAAAGCTAACTAGAGTCCTCCCACTGCCACAGCTGAGACGACGTGATCGGTGCCTACTCGCATCGTCATCTCACCAGCTGTCGTCAAGATCTAATCCCCTGAAAAGAAGAAAAAACATGGTTTAGTGGTGCCTGAATCAATTATCCAGGCAGAATCATCATTCTCCACTAACAAGTTTCAAGCACAAGTAAATCATATTTAACCTTTATCCGCCTTGGCCTTAGCCTTGGCTGCTTTCTTCTCCTTCAGATACGGAGGAAAGTTCCTCTTCCAATGTCCATCTTGGTTGTAATGGAAACATTTTCCCTTAGCAACTTGTGGATGCCTCCTCGGGGCGACAGACGATGGGTTAGCAGGTGCCTTCTCTTTTCCCTTACCA